>NC_142243.1:62301032-62453904 GCF_052056855.1 Sturnus vulgaris | reverse complement strand
ATGGTATACCACCTCCCACCATTTCCAGGAGCAGGAGAAGGCTCCCTCCCCATGCTCAGGGTATTACTGGTGGTGAACAATTGTATGTGAATCGTTTGCCTCTCCTGAGCACTCTGTCAATGATGTTGCTGCTCTTACCTTGCTTATTTCATTGCTGTTTCTGGTAAATTGTTCTTATCTCCACCAATTATCTTTGCCTTTTGTCCCTCCAATTCTCTTCTCCAGCTGCTGCAGGAGGACTGGGAGGGGAAGGAGGGAGGGAGTGAGAGAGCTTGCACATGGTTTGGAGTATTTTCACATGGTTTGGAGTGTTTCGGTGAGAGCACTAAATTGGGGAATACCATTCCTAAACCATGTCAGTAATGTTTTCCTGTATCTTCTCAGAACTAAGAAATACGTGGGATGTGACACATAAGGCATGAGCAAGAATGTTTTGGCATTTTTCTGGGTAGCTCATTGTGTCATCTTTCTGCAGATGGAAGTGAACATATTATTGTGTTTAAGGTATGTGTTGTGATGTGCATTGTACTGTACTGGAGTGCAGTACAATACGAGCAAGAGAAAGCTGCAGCTGAGGTATCACATCTGTCATATCTTCTCTGAGAGGCATCTGTAGCTTCTCATATACTGGAAAACCGAGGAAAGCCAGTTCTCCTGTCTACCCAGAAATTAATATGGGTGACTAGGAAATTATTATTCCCTCACAGGTAATATTCTTCAGATATTCTCTTCTGAATAGCCCCATTTCTGTGGGCTTTGGAGAGAGTTTTTGCTCTATGTAGAAGTAACCTCCAATTACATATCTAAAGTTCTAGTTTGATATATGGGAAGATTGTTCATACTAACATCAGTTGGGCTTTTGCATGCAAATACGAGACCAAGAGAAATATTGTTCATATGATGTCAATAACACAGACGTGGATCAGTAGATACACATTATGTAAAAAAAAAGGGATCAAGTGGAGACAAATAATACCATTTTTTAATTTATTTTTTTTAATATCTGAAGTGCAACAGCCCAGTGCTTACCACTGGCAAGTTTCAAACAGTACCATTGCAATTTTGTGAACCATTTGTAAAAGAATATTGTTGTCTGTTTTGGTCTTTTTTCTTTTTTCCCAGAAGTACAGCTTTTATGAAGTCATTCATTATTTGGAAAGGTTTGAAGTAATTTAGAAGTTATGCTTAAAGGTATTTCAGCCTGTATTTTCCATCCAGTCCTTTATTTCTTTTTACTAAAATTTCATGTATCAGTGCTCTATTGTAGGTTACCTGTAAGTATTCTGTATGGCATTTTTCCAATTCCCTAAAAATCAGCTTGCTTTCTTCATTAAAAAAAGCAGAAAAGAACAAAAGTTTTTGTGCATAAGTGCTGTTTTGTCTTTCTAACAAGACAACAAAACAAAATAACCCTCCAAAAGCAACAACAAACAACAAAATTTGACAAAACAAAAACAAAACACAAAACCCAAAGAAATAAAAACAAACAAACAAAAATCCTAACAACTAAACAACTAAAAAAAACCCCAAACTCAGACTTCTTAGTACATCAAAATAAAGATTTAATTTATTCCTATTGGGAAAGGTATAAATGATAGAATTGTGGGTTCCTTTCAGAAATTCCCTAAGAAAGGTACAGAATTTGTGAATCTCAAAATAAGGAGCTGGAAATTAATGTCACAGATTTATGTCATACACTTGAGTGAGGGTATTGATGAGGAGAAAGCTGCCACTTTGCACTTTCATCAAAATAAATATTTAGTATCTTGCGTAATCATAGTTATATTTATCAGATTTTTTTTAAGTTTCAGTGCTACATAAAGTTTAAGATTCAAAATTTATAATTCTATCAGCTCCACTTCTGCTATTCTGTCATAATTCTCTGCTACTTAAACTCAGAAGTAAATGCTTTTGACAAGGTAACATGAGAGGGATATGCACTAACTTTTCTCCCAGAGCATGCTTCCAAGCTGAAATGGTGTATCCATTGGAGAAAGATGGAACAAGTGAAATTTTTAAGAGTGGTGTGTTTGATGGCTCTCAATGACTCTGCTTTCGTAGAGGGAACTTTTTTACACAGGTGTATGGCACGTACTTTAAACAATGCACTTCAAATTGTGCCTTCTACTTTGGTCAAACAGGTATGGAAACAAAGGGAGAGACACAGAGTGGATTTCTGCAACTGCACATTGTGCATGCCCACTTCAGAAAAACTGGCTGTGGTTAGTGGACTTAGCATCCTAGATATCGTAAAAATTTCTCTTTTCTTGTGTGGTTATAGACATCCCAGTGCTACTGTCTCTTCCTCAACAGTGACATCTGCACTCATTATCACTGAAATAACTGCTCACTAATCTCCTTTCAGAGTATGCTGTAGATTCAGGAGGTTACAAATGAACACAGAAACCATGGTGAATAGCACGGCAGAACAGCATTTCTTTAGCATAAGCCAGCTGGAACCAAAACTTTAGGAAACAATAGAGGGATGTTTATTCAAAATGAGAATACGTTTATTTGGAGAAAAAATATTTAGCTGCCTCCTCTGGTAGGAGGGTGTTCTTTCTGGGACACTGTCAGGAACTAAGGAGAAGTTCTCTTTCCTCTTTTAAACTACTTCAGCAATCAGAGGGAATAGATTCAGTAATTAAGCATGCTCAAAATGTTTCAAAGTGAGCTGACTAAATTAATTTCTAAACTTAACCATGTTAGAATAAAGAGCTGGTTGTGCATTCTCCTCTGCACTGTCCAGCACTGTAAATAAAGCGCTGCTCTAATTGTAGTATTTTCCATTACAGGAGAAACTATTTTTGTTTAAACTCCTGTTCATGATACCAACAATTTTCATAGAACACAATCTTGCCTTGCTTTTCAAAGGTTTTAATGATAGAAACACTGAGTCATTTTTGTAAGCTGCTCACAACTCCTTCTTTAGAGACATCCCTCACAATAGATATTCATATTTTAAAGTAATGAATTGCATTGCCATATCTCAAAAGTATTTTGACAGTATGAGTAAAAGTTACATTATCCTAATAGGAGCAACAATAGCGGCAGAGAAATTACTTGCAGTAAAATTCAATTAATGGTAAAAACTAGAAGTAGGGTTTAGACCTACCATACCTCTCATCAGGTATCTAAGGATTAAGATATACAGGAATTGCACTAATCTGTCCTTTTCCAGCAAATTTCAATTTTCATATGGAAATGTTGGCCATATCTCCTACATGTTCCACTCTACTTCATGGGTTGTCATGAGAACTCATGCTTCTGAGAATAAATCAAATATTGATATTAGGTACTAAATTGTAATTCTGGGAGTGCTAACTATTGAAGTCCTACTTACACCACAAGTCCACCTTTTAGAAAGCACAATGAAATTCTGAGGGAGTCTCCTGAAGTTTCCTTATTTTATTATTTGACCTATGATTATTTGGGCACTTCAATAACCATCCATATGAATACCACTTTGTAAAAAATTTCCTGTAATCCAGAAGTTACACCTTTGTGAAACAGCCACGTTTTTCTAAGACAATTTTGTAGTACAAACAGAAAGCTATTCTGCAGTGAAAACCAGCTTTAATTTTGAACCATCTACTATGCAACTGTTAAGCTGATAACAGAAGGTCTGCTGAGTAAACAGTCCTCTCAAGAGGAAAAATAATAATATGTAGAAGAATTTTTCACCATTTATTTGAGAAGGAGCAAGCATTCATGAGCATTCATGAATGCACACATGAGCATTCTTGCTTTGAAAGTAAAAGGAGAGAATAAATCCTATCTGGAACAGGAAAGAAAGTTTCAAAAGACTCTTCAATGAGTCTCTCAGCTAATGCTGTGGGAGACTCAAGAAGAGGGAGATGAATCTGGGGAATAAAAAGGAGACCTTTAATTAAACTCCTCAATCTCTGTGTATGTGTATGCATGTTACATATGTCTGCTGCTAGAATTACTTGCTCACTCCTTCATGGGTGTTGCTGTATTGCACGGTTCAAGTTCCCTTCCAAAAGTAAACTGAGACCCAAAAAATGCAATGGAGAAATAAACAAGAGAGAGACAGAGACAGACATTTGGTTGAAAAAGCTGCTGGAGGTCCCAGCCCCTAGGCAGCCCACGATGATCAGCTGTGTTGGAGGGCTGCCTTTGATAACACCCTCACACAAGTAACCATGCCAGAATTCATCCACTGACAGCGAGTGTAACCTGCTAAGGACTAGAGAATCTTAAAGATCAGGATGCTCACACTAAAATAGGCAGAATGCATGATGCAAGATTCACTGACAGTGACAAAAAAAGTAATTTTGGAAACATGCTTTCATGACCCTGATACCTTTTTTTATTCTGGTTGACCTGTAATCTCATTATGGATTGAAAGGGTAACATTGTTTAAAAGCTCACAGCATAAAATTGTCTTCGAATCATCTTGTTTTGCACCAAGTAAATTGGTTTGTCGGTAGTTCTATAAATAGAAGGTGATGGTGAAACCTGAAGAACACTTTTTCTCCTACTAAGCAGTACTATAGTAAATAATGTAGGAATGACCTGAAATGAAAACCCTTGATATTTCAGCAGTTCTGAATGCCTTAGTACCTCTTCAATGCTCCTTAGTTTTAATAGCAAGTCTCACAATCTTTCCTGGAATTATGGGATATAATGTATGACATGTATAATGTATGTGTGTGTGTAGATAATGGAGGTACATATTAAAATGAAAGGACTGGAAAATGGCACACATTTGAGAAACCTAGAGAGAAAGACTAGTATTTAGTTGCAATTGGGGCAAAAATAGTAATTAAGCAGAAACAGGTTGTGGAGGAAAGGAACTCTTACCTCAGGAGACAATCTGCCCTACTTTCTTTTCTCACATTTTGAAATCTATGAATCTTTTACTTGCTTTATCACTTTCCTGATTCCCTACAGGCCAGAGCTGACAGCTAAGCCTCTGTTTTATCTTAAACTGTTCAAAGCATGTCAGAAAATGACTTACCCTGCTGAGCCTGAAAGTAGCAGGAACCCACCTACTGCTTACCCCTAGACCAGGTGATCACTGTTGCTTGAGTGAGATCTTGATGACAGTCCCAGAACAATTGGCAGATTGTTACAATATATGGTCTTTTACTGCTTCCAGTTGAAATCCAGAAAATTTGTTGACTTTTTTTGTTGTTGTTGTCTGTAGAGGTAATTATTTATGTCTTGAGCCACTCTGATATCAGCACAGATATCAGATAGCTTTTCACCCTGTGTTATTACCAGCTGTTTTGTATATGGGCAGGGTCACTGTCTGTAACTGTCAGCTCTGTTCATTCTGTAGGCTCTTTTCACTGTCTTTGAAAGCAACCTTTAAAAATCCTTTCTATTTTTATACCGTTGCACTAAGAATTAGCTTTAAAATACACGGTTGTCACTACACTTTGGCACGATAAAATGCAGGGATAAGGTGAGTGTGGCTGCATTCATGCCTCTAAAAATAGGACTCCACTGGAATTTCTACAGTCATTTCATTTTAGTAGGTGTTAACTTGTGATGAAAATTGATATACCTCAAGCAGTTCTCTGTGATCAAGCAAAATAAAGCAGAATAGGAATTGCAGACTATTTATTCTCAGCCTGTATAATGAAATAATACACTCATATGCTGCATTTAATCTTCAAAGTTTTACTATCTGTATTATCATCATAAGTAGCATATAAGTAAGTGGGATATGAGATTGTTCGGTTAAAATTCATCTGAATGCAGATGAACCTGCATTTTGCCATTCTCAGGAGGAAGATATAACACCATTCTTCACTGCTTTTAGCTCTTGTGAGATAATTGTTTCGTTTTTGCTAACTGAGGGGAAAAGTACCACTAATGCTAGGCACAGCTCCTTTTATTGTGATTTATTTAAGGTTATCTTTGGATTTTGTGCTGCTGAGAATGTTTGCAAGGAATTTGTTGTTGATGTCCTGTTAACAACCTAGAATGAATCTTTCAATTTTTCCCACTATTCTGAGGTCACAAGAGGTGAGATGTTTATTACCTTTAGTTTTGCACATCAGAAATTTCCTGCTTATTTTTGCAGAGTGGAACATTTCCCAAAGTCCCTCCAAAAACATCAGGGACATCATTTTGGATCTTTGTTTACCATATTGGCATATTGGCTTACCATAAAGCCTTCAATCTTCCTGTTAGGAAGCATTCTCTACAACAATATCAGTCGTTTTATTTTTCTTAAAATTTGATTATGTTGTTGGCACACTTTGACTCATTATACTGTACAAACAAAAGATATGGTCTCTCCAGTTTCCACTAGTAGCTCATGCAACAGTAGAGGTGTAATACCTTGAAATGTATACCTTGAATTAGGAAACAAATGTCAGTCATATGGTCTTTTTGAACTATTTTAGGCGCTTAGGAACTTAACATGAATTTTGTTACTTGATGTGATGTCTTTCTTTGCTCTTATTTTGCTCTCTCTTGGCCAATTTAAATGCCAGCTCGTTTCTGATTTTGGGGGATTTGTGAATCCCATGAATCCTTATCATGATGTTGTGGTAGGCTCTAGGGTACATAAGGATAGTGGGATTGAAAACACACTGGGTGAAAAAACATTGTTTTCTCTTAACTAAATACACATTGCATTGCAGAAATTGTGATCTGAAGACATGTTTCAGAGATGTGGTGAAAAATTTGGACAGAATTGCCTTTGATAGGGAGGTTGTGTGTAAACCACTGTTTGGTTATTTATGTCAGATAAGTAAACTTATCACATATTGTTAAAACATTTATAAAACCCAGAAGGGCAGTTGAGTCATTTTTGTGTCCTTCATAAAAACGCTGTTTATAGAAGTAGTTCCCAAGTAATTTCGTGGTCACTGATTATTGCATAATTGTGGGCCTTGGGTTGTGCTGAGGGCCATCATTTGAAAGGATTCAGCACCTTCTGAGAGATCTGCTGCAGGATAGCATCAACGATATTTTGGATGATTTCTCAAAAAGTACAATATGGTTGCAAACAGTGGATAGGAGAAGAGTAATAGGCTTTCCAAATGCAAATTACACAATATGAAACTTGGGGTATCTAGGCACGCATTTTTTGCAGTCACAGGATTTTCAATCCCTTTCTTCTCCACTATTAAAAAAGGCACAATAATATCCTAACTTTATGAAAGCATAGGAAAACAATTTCTGTTTTCAGGATATTTTGAACAAATACTGATGATATTGCTCTCCTTACTAGATAGACAGATCTGACAATGGGATGATGAAAGAAATGGTGATGAATGAAGATGACAAGCTACAGATTATAATAAAAGAAATTAACTCCAGCAGATACAAAATTCAGTATTGTGTAATATTGCTTGTCCAGATTTGTGATAGCTGCTGTAATTGTTTCACTGCAGAAGGGGTATCAGTGATGTGGTTAGCAAGGCACTGTTTTCGAAATTTTTTTTTATATATCTTTGCTGAGCAGAAATGTAAAATAAAAATCTGTATTTTTAAATATTCATTTATTTTTCTTTCTTTCTTACAGCTTGTGGCCAATGCAATCCTTTTTGTCAGTGTAAATTTGTATGGGGTCTTTGTGAGGATTTTGACAGAAAGGGCTCAGAGGAAGGCATTCCTTCAGGCCAGGAACTGCATTGAGGACAGGCTGAGACTGGAGGATGAAAATGAAAAACAGGTCAGTTTCTAAGCCTTATTTATTTTTCTCTGTTTCTCCTGAGATGACTGTAGTTATGTGAACCATAGGTTAGGACATTGTTGCCAAACGTATGCTAGGGCATGTGTGCATTTCCATTGCAAAGGAAGTGCTGCATTCCCTCATCTGCTTCAGGTCTTCCTCCCCAGAGCATGCACACTCTTCATTCTTCATCTGCAGAGCTCAGAAAAGGTGCAGGCTGACTCCACAGCTACTGTCAGCTCTAGTGCCAGAGGGGATCTATTTTAGGGCTGAGCCAAAGCCAATGTACTATTGTAATATAAGATTGTGGTTATTTATCTGCATGGATGTTTTTGGGTGGGTGTTAGGTGCACTGTAAATACTTTTCTACTCCCTGAGTGTGCTATAACCTGTTTGCCTTCATGACACCCATAAAAAAAGTCAACATTTTGGGCACAAGGAGCTGCACTGATAGCTGAATAAGTATAACTGATAATAAGAATGTATATATTATATTTTTGAGCAACCATTTATAACTGTGATAGCAATCAGTATCTCTTCTCAAAAATCACCTGTTATTTGATGGTTTATTTAATACAATGTTATCAATCAGCCTTCCAAGCATATTTGGAAACAATAGGAAAAAAAAGCTATATTGTGGACCTTGCTGTTGTTACTCACAGATCTTGATGCCATTTGGGTTTTGCCTTTTTTTTCTTTATATGTTCTCTGTGTACTTCACACATATATTTGTAACTCTGTCACCTATTGCATTAGTTTTCCCAGTACTTTTCCATGTAGGCGAAAAGACAAAACAAATTCCAGAGCTCCAAGCCCCAGGAATGCAAAGCCCCTGTGCTATCTTGGTTCTTCCTGGGAACCATGGTTGAGAACAACTCTTCCAGATACATTCTCCTGGACAAAGTACAACTAGTGCTGAATGGGGGGCTCCAGAAAAGGGGCTTGACCTGGGAGAATTGCATCACTACTTGTTCTCCTAATTGGTGCTTTTCATCAATTATTCTAATTTCCTAAAACCTATAAATATGTACTCATCCCTGTAGGGGTGGGCTTTTGTGCACATCTTTCCATAACTGCTCCTGAAGGCCTTCAAATAAAGATCCCCTTTCATATTACCTCCTCACGAAAATTATCTCGAGTTTCGTTTCCAGGTTGGGAAAAAGGCTGTGGGAAAAATCTGAGGCTTAAACCTGCTATGATCTGTTGGTCTGGAAGGTTTTGACTAGCTTTTTCTTTCTGTATAGGTGATAATAGAGGTGACACTGGAATACCCCTGTAGTGTGGTGGTTACTTATGTCAAACAAGATGTCAAAGCTTGTGTACTTCACACAATTTTACTGCCCCTCATTTGCAATTTCTTTAGCAAGTTTATTCCTATGTGCAGAGTAATGCAGGTCCATAGATACTTCCTGTTATGAATTAAGTGAATATGTTTTTGTGACCTGAAGATACTCTGTAATAAGTAGACATCGCTTTGAACACTGCATATCTTTGCTGGCTGTGTAAAATGGTATTAGGACCAAAGCCTTTAGATTTAATTCTGGTCTTTTGTAATCCAAAGCTGCAGATTTTTTAAAGGCATAAATGTGTCATTAAGTGAATTTCCATGGGATTTAAACAAGTCTGCTATTTGGTCTTTGAAAATCTAATTCTGGGATCTGGATCTGATCATGAAAACAAAGGGGTTTTTTTGTGTTTCTCTTGTTAACACATTAGCAATCTGTCTTATTTTATATATTATCCATGCATATAGAAACACAACAAAAGCAATAACATTACACATAAATGCCATTATTGTTGATAGTATACCTAGATAATCCTGCAAATGTTTTTCCAATGCAGTGTATAGGTCAGAGAAGATAATAAACTTTTCTCTTACACTTGTGAAATTAACTTTATGCATTACAGTGTAAAACTCAATGCCGTTGTGAAATATGCTAATTAGCTATCATAAGTACCACCAAAATACTTTCTGTGGCTGCTTTCACACTATATTAGCATACCTCTAGAACCAGAGTGAGAATTAAGACACGATTACAGGCTACAAAATTATTCTGCAGTTGCTGTGGCATAACATACTCTGAGTTTCCAGCTGGCAACACTCAAGAGTGTTTTGAGAGGAGAAGAAACGCTGCTGACCTAGTCCAATTTCTGTGATCAGTCCTGTATTTTTGTTCTCTGAAGTATCAACATTACATGTTAGAGAGGAGTGAACGTTTTAATCAGATTTTTTGTATCAATCCAAATGCTCTGCTTTAAAAAACATACCCCTTTAACACTGAGAATTGTAACCCAAAATGGTAAAACTATTCCCTGATATTTCTGTGCAAGTCTCCTACTGGAAAGGAAAGAACATGCTCTTGACTTTTGAACATACACAGCTTTCTGGAATTAAAGTGCTGGCTGTGTGAGACAGATACTGCAGCTGAAATTGTAAGTGAGATTTCTTCCTCTGTGTCCTACTTACAATGAATTTTCCTCATGGGATGTATTTGTAGTAATAGTCCCACATGATAATTTTGATAAAACTATTTTTGTGAGCGAGAGTAAATGTCTTGTGTTGGTGTATTTTTTAAGTCATGCAAGCAGCCTTGAAATTGTTGCTGGGGAGAAAAGAGCAGACAGATTCTGTTTATTTTAAAATTCAGCATAATGCTCACCCTGTTATCTATTTCCTGTGGTCACAATTAATAACTGGCCTTCATGTCAACATCATCCATTTGTTGCATTGCTGAATGTTCAATGGCAATTCCACCAGAAGCAAAGGCCAAGAACCAAGTAAGTTTTAGATAATGAGCAAACAGTTATAATCATCCCTTGGGATAAGCTTCATCTCTTGTTATCTATAAATCTCAACAGCAAGCCATCCTCTGCAGACCAAAGAATAATTATTGTGAGGTGGGTCCCTTTCCCTGGAATTCTGTTTCTTCTGTTCGTGCTTGGTCAGAGCATGTAAGCACTTCCCCTGACTCCCACTGCACCATCTCTCTGCGTCCACTTCCTTAATTCCAGATCATCCTTTGCCCATACAGCAAAAAAAGCATTGTCACCCAGCTCCCTGGGGTACTCCTGGTGTTAAAACATCCCAACTGATCTTCCAGTAGTACTTCACTCCTTCCCAAGCAAGAAAGATTGGAGCAAGCAGGGATGGGGAATGGGGGATGTATTCAACATAGGAAAAGAGGGAGTCTGCTGCTGATTGAACTGATTGCCATCTGACTAAGAGGGGATATGAGTAAAGAAAATGTGGCTCACCATGTATTAATTCCAGGTGTATTAGCTCCTGAAGTGGAGCTGTACTCCAAGGGAGAGATACCAGTGCTCTTCTGAGGCCATCTTAACTTGAAAAGCAACTGGACCACTGTCTTTAAAGACCCGTAGAGTCTCATTTTCCAAGTGTCTCTTTCAGCATCTTTATAGTTTTGTCCCCACAGTTTTGTGGTAATCAATCTGTGTATTAACTAATATTCTAACTATGCGCTGTGTGAAACAACTTCCTTTTTATTTGTCATCGACTTGCTGTCTGATGAATTGATTTTGTGCTTTCCAGCTCTTGTTTTGTGACATTGGTAACCATCCTACAGGAACCTCTTCCATGCCACTCACAACACTGTAGATTTTCATAACCCTGCTCATCTCTCTTTCCAGGCTGAAGACCTGTCATGTCTTTGGTCTCCTGATGTATGGAAAATATATCCTACCCCAGTCTTGACAACATTAATCACATTCCCTCCTTTTCTTGCCCTGACAATAAGAATATTTTTATGCATATTCATACACTAAATTTGGGGATAAAACACATAATTTACCTTGGTGAAATGCACTTGCTGCAGCACAGGTTGGTATGAAAAGTGTCTGTTGCTTCATATAAGGCAGGCTGGGAAAACATTTGACTTCATGCAAATCTTCAAAGCCCGCAAAACCACCTTAAATATCTTCACTGGTTATTTGATTTCATAATTACGTGCAAGTGTGTTTGCAAAATAATAACTATCTTTCAAGCCACTTGTTTAGATCTTTCCTTCACTCATGTTACTTTTGTACTACCTCACAATTAGAATTGACAGTGGAAAATCAATTGGAAAATAGAAAAGTCTCCAGAATGGGGGATTTGCTATCTTAAAAACTAATTGTGAAATCACATCTAGTTTTTCAAATCACTGGGACTGGAGAAATGTGTTTATCGGTGGCACCTGTCTTTCAAGAAATAGTTGTGTACTTCACTACAGTGCATGTAATGTATACCTATTTAATAAAAGAAACTGAAAGAAGCCCTTAAAAATGGCTAGGAGTTAGGAAGCATGGGGCTGAGTCAGCCAGCTCTGTGTCTAGCTTCAGGACCACAAGACTGCCACTCCAGCTAGACTATTCAGGTTTGCTGAAGTATTGTTCAACACCATGCTACTGCAGTAACTCTGGGAGACAGACTAGAACTGTGGTGGTGGTCTATAGTTCCTCCATACATGTTCACCAGGTCACATGCAGCTAGCTAAATTTTCCTTATGCAATGCTGAGTTGTGCATGGAAATACCTACATGCACATGTGTCTGCATTCCAAGTGTCTTCTGCAATTTAGGGCAATGTCCTTAGTGGTGCATGTAGTAATTGGGTCACCACTGATTCAGAGATTTAATTAATAACTATTCATAGAAATGGAAAAGGTGTCAAAAAAAGATACCATGTCTCTCACTGCACAGTACTTTGAACTGCTGCTTAGGGTGCCTTGCTTTCAAATTCCCTGCTGCATTCAGATTCCCCTTCAAAAAAATTTGATCTAGACATTACACATTTTGGATATGTGTACTACCTCCTGTACATTTGAGTAAAAAGATGACACCTACAGAAACCCTCCAGTGGTTTCATCTGTTGTGTTTCATTTCAAGCCCTTATGAAGAAAGGAAAAAAATTACATTAACTTTGAATAAAGCAAATCATGTTGGATTTTATTTTGGTAGTGGATAACAGTTTGCTGAGGTTTTTATCCTTGCAATTCAGCAACCAAACCGAGGAATTAGTTATTTGCACAGCCCCAGGCAGAAGCAATTTCTAGAGTGCCTGACAACATGCTTATCAGGTTCTCCTCATGGTTTCCCATACTTTTTATTCTCAGAATCTTGCATCTTTTTCTTCAGTGCAGAAGAATATATGAAATTTATCATTATTACAGTCCTTGTTTCTATAACCATTCATACTGGCTGAATGCATCAGGAAATCGCCCTGCAGCAAAAATTTCACCTGGATCATGTGTGGATGCAAAAGCATGTTTTTGTCAAATTATCTAGTGTGCAGCAGGAGAGTGATACTGATTTTGCACAAAGTGAAAGGTGCGTGATAATACCTGTTCCTTTGCAAAAGCTAGCCAGTGTGATCTTTGAAAAACATAGGTGGACTAATTTTAGCTAGCAGGGTGAGCCTGTACCACATTACCACTATGTTCTGTGTTACAGGGCAGCTTAAAACTGTATCTATTCCATCACCAAATTACAGTTTTACACAGAAAAGTCTATCTTCAAAAATCTACTTGTTCTTTAGTAGGATCAGGAAAAACAGAAAATAAGGAAAGTTGTAATTTCAGGCTGTCAGTTTGAGCTACTGGATTTCAGGCCCACTCTGGAGGCTGACCATCAGTGTTTCTTAGCCAAATCAGAGATTGGAAATGGTCTTGCTGTCCACTTTGTTTGCCCCATGTGGCTGCTTAGATCCTTATGCAGAAAAAAAAAAAATACTGGTCCATCTTCCACCTTTCTCAGGTAAAAAGAGATATAGAGGCACATTTCTCTCTCCCACACAGCAATAATTGCCAATAAAAGCTTTCTACTGACCAGCAACTGTTCGTCTCCAGTCCTGCAATGATCACGCATGTGCCCATCCTTCATAGAGCAAATAATAAAACTGAGGGCTACTCAGATGAAATTAAAATCTCCAGGTGGAGGGTTTCAGCTGCAATCTGAAGTCATTAGGAGTTGCTTGTAACCCCCTGCAAAGAAAGGTATAGCAAGCAAATAAATGTGTTTTAATTTTACAGATCTATTGCACCTCTTGGTTTGTAGAATAAACACCTCATCTGAATCCAATTAGTGCAAGAAGCTACACTGCTTGGTATACCACCAGGACTCCTCTCACCTGAGTTTGGCCAAGTAAAAGTGAGGCTTGTAATCTAACCCTTTAACCTGCAGGCAGTAATCCCTAGTAGTAACAGGCACATCCAAGGGTAGTTCAACCCTTCCATCCTAAACTCTTTGTTAAACATAAGATGAGGTTTTTCTTTGGGAGTGGTTACAAGAGGATACCTAAACTTAGGGCTGCACAGCTGTAGGATAAGAGAGAGATGTACCTTGCTACTAGACTTGCAATTGCAAGGTGTACAAACATATAGTAAAGTGGGTAACATACAATAAAAACACACAATAATAAATCATATAAAGTTCATATATTTTAGTTGCCTTGTAATTTTATTACTCTAGATGCATACCTTTATTTTACAAAATGAAACTTTAGAAAAGTCTATAAAAACGTTTCAAAAACTGCACATAAGAACAGGCCTGGTGATTACTATAACTATTTGTTTAACTTTATTTCATCCCCTGAAAGCTTTCTGATGTTAGTAAATGTTGTGGTTTAACCCAGCCACAACAAGCATCACGTAGCTCCTCCCTCCCTCTCTCCCTCCATGGTGGGATGTGGGAGAGTATAGAAAGAGCAAAGGTGAGAAAACTCGTGGGTTGAGATAAAGACACTTTAATAGCAAAAGTTGTGCATGCAAGCAAACTAAACAAGAAATTAGGTCACTGCTTCCCATTAACAGGCTGATGTTCAGCCATTCCTGGGAAAGCAGTTTCATCTCATATAATGGTCACTTGAGGAAACAAATTCCATGACACTGAATATCATCATCCCCCCTTCCTCTTTCTTCCACCAGCTTATATGCTGAGCATGACACCATGTTACAGAAAATCCTTTTAGTTAGTTGGGGTCAGGTATCCCGGCTCTGTCCCCTCCCAGATTCTTGTGCATCTAAAGCCTCCTCTCTGGCAGAATGGTGTGAGACAGAAAATTCTTTGGTTCTGAGTAAACTCTGATCAGCAATAAATAAAACATCCTTGTGTTATCAACACTGTTTTCAGCACAAATCCGAAACACAGTGCCCTACTAGCCACTGTGAAGAAAATTAACTCTCTTAACTCTGTGTAAAGAAAAAAAAGCAAATTAAATATGTCAATTAAATTTGTTACCAGCCATTCCATTTTATGTCACAAGGTGTCAAAAAATTATAGATTTATAAATTTAAATACCTCTTTATAAAGATTTGATATAGATTTATAAAGATAATAAAAGGGCGCATTAGCTTTGTTTTCCAGTACACATGTAGTCACTCATATTCAGGCTAAGCAGGAAGATGTCTTGGAGTGTTGTTTTTTGCAGTTTGTTTTTTCTTATATATGTATGCATGTTATACAGTCATGCCACCCATGTAAAGCTCTTGTATGTAATGTATGCTGACTTACTGTGAGAATATAAATTTTTGGGTGGGAGTATGGACCTGCTAGAGAATAGGAAGGATCTGCAGGGGGATCTGGACAGGCTGCATTGATGGATCAAGGTTCAACAAGGCCAAGTGCCAGGACTTTGCAGTCCTACAGATTTGGGAGAAAGTGGTTGAAAAGCTGTCTGGTGAAAAAGACTGGACTTGCTGGTCAGCAGCTGAACATGAGCCAGAGTGTGCCCAGGGGTCAAAAAAGGGCAATGGCATTTTGGCCTGTATCAGCAAAAGTGTGGCCAGCAGGAGCAGGGCAGTGATTGTCCCCAGGTACTCAGCACTGGTGAGGCCACACCTAGAATCCTGTGTTCAGTCTTGGGCCCCTCACGACAAGAAGGATATTGAGGGCCTGGTACATGTTCAGAGAAGGGCAGTCAAGCTGAGGAAGGGTCTGGAGAGTAAGTCCTGTGAGGAGGTGTTGAGAGAGCTGGGGTTGTTTAGCCTGGAGAGAAGGAGGCTGGAGGGGACCTTATTGATCTCTGCTGCTGCCTGAAAGGAGGTTGTAGCCAGGTCAGTCTGTAGCAGTCAGTCTCTTCTCCCAGGTAACAGGTGACGAGAGGACGTGGCCTCAAACTCCACCAAGGGAGGTTCAGGTTGGACCTTAGGAAGAATTTCTTCATGGAAGGGGCTGTAAAGCACTGGAATGGACTGCCCAGGGAGGTGGTGGAGTCTCTGTCATTGGAGGTGTTCAAAAAAACCAACTGGATGTGGCACCCAGTGCCATGGTCTCATTGACAAGGCAGTGTCTGGCCAGAGGTTGGACTTGATGATCCCAGAGTCTTCTCCAACCTAGATGATTCTGCAATAAATTGATAATTTAAAAATTAGTGGTTATATAATTGTTTGACTTTTAATTTTTCAGTTTATTTTTCCTACTTGCATTGTGTATTTTCAATTAGAGAGAATGGAGGAGGAGGGGTGAACAGGCTAACAGAAATCTGTCCTTATTAGATGATTAAAAAACACACAACCGTACAGTTTTAAGCAGATAACAGTTTTCAGCAGATAACATCATGGATAGTAGTTGCCAAGGCAAATTATCATAATTAGACCACATAGTGCATTAGATTTTGAAATTAATTGTAAGACAAATAATTTTAAGAAGTTTCTTATTGTTGATTTCTAAATTTAAAGTAATATCCATTACAGAAGTCCTGTGTGAACACTAATGCAATGTTATTATGCATTTTAGTAGGATGCCACATTGTGAAGTAAAGCAATCTCAGTAGTGAATACTGATGTTCTTCCCTCAACAGCAGGAATTCATAGAAAGCTTTAATATGTCATTAGAAAAGTCCTCTTACATATATTTTTATTGCTGTTCACAAAATTTTTTTCAGTTCTATAACAGTCTTGACTATAATAAAAAAGTTAGCTAAAACATTACAAAGGTTTGACACTTTTACTGTGTCAGTCTTCAAAAACAGGGTGGTTCCACCATAGACCAACTGTTTTGTCACCTAGGTGTTTCATGTCACAGCAGCTGGCATTGCCACATGTGCACTTTTCCAAATGATATGTTACCACTTAAGCACAGATTATCTCCTTGAACTGGATACTAAGCTGGGCACTTTACTTTCATTCCTATATATGAAATATATGCTGCTGGCACACATGTTCATGTGGATTTTTTGCCTGTTTCCTTTGGCCAACAGTCTATGGAGTAAAAGAGCTAGACTACACCCCATTTCTGGCAAAAGAAATACATTCTAAGGCAGTGAATTTGTCAGGTTTGCCATTCTAAATGAACTTCTGTCTGTCGTATGATTTAAATTCTTCCCAAGTTTTCTGTTCCCCATTACCTCTTCAATGTAAACTTATTTCTTTTGGAGTTTAGCTCCCCTTCAGGCACATTTGATTAGGAATTTCCCAGTTTGACAAGGAAATAATGAACTAAATCTGAGTCACACTTGCTATTTTAAGTGGGTGAATACACTCTTTGCTTCCTTAGCATATTACTGATTGGTCCTTGTTCTTCCACTGCGGAAGGCAATGAGATTTTCTTCTATGGGTTAGACTCACTTCCCTACTCTGTAAAGAGACAAAATAAGGAAAAGTAGCAAAGGACAAAGGCTTTTAGGTTTTTCTAATCTAAATTAGAAAAAACATCTAGATTTTTCAAAGCATTTATATCTTAGTCTTTGGAGATTCGGACATCTATTCCATTTTACTGTTTTATGCCATGATTTGCTTTCCTATTGCTATACTAAAGGCATTTATGGTCTTTGAAAAAAGAAATGCTAACTGCTTGCCACTGATTATGTTGTTCTTAGATTCTAAAATTACTTTTATTGACTTCAAGTTCCTGGGGTTTTTTCATTCCTTAGTTTGCTTACACACACTAGTGGGCTCAGTATCTATCACTAGCAATCAAAAAGCTTATCTTTACTGAAGATTTCATGCTTTTTCTGCCACCAGCAGAGATCTGTACTAAAAAAAGAGCATGTGATGATACTGAGTCGCTACCACAACTCTAAATAAAAGTGTGTGATGCTGTATCAGGCAGTAGCAGTGGTGTGAAGCACTGGTACTAGCACAGCACTGCATCCTCAAAGTTTCACTGATTCTGGACTCTCGGCTGCAGACTGTGTTCACTCTAACAGCAAGCAAAGAAGACTGAAGATGTTAGTGGCCTTTCTCTGCCTGCTTCCCTATGTTGGCTCCATTTCTCAACCAGGTGCCAGAGGAGACCACAGAGATTTGCCACATATCTATGTAGACTTGGTGGAGATGTCTGGGTTTTGGAGAAGGAGTGTGGGGAAGCAGAATGTCATAACTCATGTGTCACAGTAGAGATGGACAAGATACCTGTTTCTTCATCCACAATAGCCAATCTTTATTCTTCACAGTTCATATTTACGTTGTTTTCTACAGGCATCATGTTTAATTCAAATTGGTTAGTTATTTATGGCAATTCAGTTCATTGGTTAGTAGTTGCTAGTGTATGTGTCTATCAAAACTTTCTTCTCTAACAGTGTTTACATCCTTTTATCATGGGTACAGAATTATTCTCATAGTTAGAAGACACTATTTTTACCGGTGCTTATTCTTTTCTCATGGGAACTTGTTAGGCTAGCTGTTAGCTGTACTTAGCCAAAGTAGAAAGCCTGAGCCATGATTTTACAAGGGTAACAAAGTTCTTATTTAATAGGGCTTTACCTATATGCATTGGGCCAGAGGAAAATCAGTGTGACACAGTCCCAGTACCAGCTTGAGCTGTAACATATATCATCTTCTTCAAGAAAAATTCCACTAGTTGGAGGCTGCAGGATTGATGAGGGCAGAAGAGGGGGATGTGTGTGTCTTGAAGAAGGTTGAGCTCTCTGACATTCCCTTCCTGAGGAATACATCCTTGCCTAATCAAGATAGTCAATGTTACATTGGTGGAACAAACCAGACACGGCTGTGGATTTGAAAGATGTGCTGTTGTAACTGCAGAGGAAATTTGGTACACCATGGGTAGGCCAGTAAATATCTGTCTGCTCTTCCATTCACCCTGGAAGGGGTAGCATTGGTAAAGCTGACCCTGCTTGTGAGTCCATTTGCCTAGCATTTCAGGAAAAGAAATACAATAACGGGATTGTTGTCTTGTTCATGATGGAGCACAGGACTCTGTGTGGCACTTAAGCCTCTAGGAAGCTGAGCTCACAGATGCCTCATCTGCAGGCCAGCCTAGGAATTACTTTAGCACTTCTGTGTGCCCTCTGATCATGACATTAGTAGATGATTAGTGCTCTTTGTGATAATTTTTAAGACCTCTCTGTATTTGAATCAGAAAATACTTTTAATGAATAAATTATAATTTTTGAATTTGTGCTTTAAGTGTATCCTTATTGTTTTTAACATTTATACTCAAACTACCTGTGCATACAGTCAGTGCTACCATGAAGGGATCTTTTCACTGGAAGATGAAAACTAGACTTCCTGGCTCTTCAGGACAAGGGGCAAGATGTTTTCTTTCCACATAAGATTTAGAAAAGTATATTCAGTGCCACACAAACTTTCATCTTCATTGATGAAGATGATGATACCTTAAAGAACCTACTTATTAAAATCCTACTGAAGCACGATAGAAACAACGATACTTATTAAGCTAATACTGCTGGAGTTGAAATATACCTGTCCTTGGAAATGTACTGTAGAAATGCTTTTCCTTCTTTCCTGCCAAATATAAGGAAGCTTTCAAGTTATCTGCTCTAGAGAATGGTCTGATTATATCTGCATGGCTACCTGCCTGCACTAAAATGAGGAAAATAAATATGCCTTAACTCTAAAGGCACTATTTGGTTGTGAGAATTCAGTTTCTTCTTTCTCAAGTTTACTTCCAGTAGAAAGATTTCTATTAACTGAAATGAGTATAATCTTTTTCCTGTCAAGTTTCTATAATAGTTTTGTGGACACATTGGATATTACTAGCAAATTTTCAGAGGGAGTGAATATTAAAGATAAAAGGTGAAAGTAAAAAAACTAACAGTAGTTTGGATGCTGCATGATTTATTCATTGCTAGTTTATATCTGATATCAACTCTTAGCTAGTCTTTCTGATGATTAATCTTCATTGATGCATTTCTTGAGTACTCCGATTTAACAAATATGAGGATAACTAGGAAGATAGCTTGTGCTTTTTATGCTTTCAGTTTTCTTGTTTATTCTCATAACCTTTCTCAACTCTTGTTATTATCTGAACAAGATTTGTGGAGCTGATCTCAACTTAGCCTACTATTAATCTTCTAGTCCTTTCAGGAAACAAACTTGCCATTTTAGGAGAGTGTCATATACATATTCCATAGATATTCTGTGATCCGAGAGTATCTGGGGTTTCTTTACATGCAGAGGTTTCCAACTTACTGTTATGGTCCAGTTTTAAAATTATTAGAAATGCCTCTGCCCAAATTAAGTTACAAAAGAGATCATATGTCAAAATCAATAGTATGGATTTTATTTGATAGCAAATATGAGAAAGAGAGAGAGACAAAGGAAGAGAAAGAAATAGAAAAGAGGCAGGGGGACGGAAAGAGAGAGACAGAATAAACAAAATATCACCACTGTGGATCTCAGCGTCATCCCTGTTGATCCTCTCCAGCTGGTCTTCTTGGTGGTGAAGGTGCCTCTGAAAAGCATAGAATCCAATGGATTAAGATATGCTCAGGCCAGGTGGAAATGCCCAGGTACCTCCCTGTGGGGGGAGAGGGATGGGAAGAAGTCTGACAGAGTCTCTTGCAGCAGACTCTGGATCTGTTGCATCCCTTTGCATCATGTGCAGTCCTGTGGTGCAAGGGCTCAGGAACGAGTCTGGGGAGCGCCTTGGGGGTCACTGATGGATTGTGACCCCTCTGCTGCCTCTCACGTGCATGTCCTGTGGATTTGGCCTGTGGGGCTGGGCTGGTTTGTATATGGGAGGATGAGAGTTCAGTGCCTTCTGAGCAGAGATTATGCCATGCACCTGAAATCTCTTCCCCCACCTTCAGTTGCAGGAGGATTCTGTGTAAACCCCTGTGGGCTGTGGTGTCCCCTGCCCCATACTCAGACAGAGATCATTCTAAGCACAGCTGCTGGGTTTGGCTTTCTTGTGGATGCATTCTTCTCCCTAGACCTGACATGATTGAACAATAGAGTCCCCTTTATCTTACCTGGGTGGCTTATCTCGCAGTGCAAAGCTCCAGTCAGGCATCTTCAAGGAGGGGTGGGCTTCTGTGGTTCTAGTTTCTTTGTGTAGTTTTTGCTGTAAGGGGTAAAACTCCTTCATAGCAATGTTTAAGGCATGAACCATTTCAATCTCTGACACTTATTTAGCTCGTGTATTTTTCTGAATGGTACCTAAAAAGTACAATGTGCTACCGAGTTTTTCTCATCCTTATTATGCTACTTCCTGAATGCTGTTTTGCAAACTTTTTGCATTCGAGCAGTTTTACGGTTTTTTATGCCCGATCTCCATCTCAATGCTTCTGCACTCCATGCAGCCCATTTCCTTCTGTTTTAGCCAGGACTTCATGTTCTAATTCCTTCCCAAGGCCTTACCATCTCCATTGCGACTAACAATATTCCATGCGGAAACTATCAATGCCTCATTAAACACTATTCTGCTGATGCATCCTTCCTTTGCTTTATTTAAACAAAAATAATCACTTAACCACAGAAAGATGTCAAATTGGTTTGCTATAGGTGCATTCAGACTGAATGCATCGTGCAGTTCATACAGAATGTATTGATCACCTACCATAATTGTGTTATTAGCTATTCTCTTACTACTCAAAAGCTGTGCATTAGGTATCTGGTCTTTTAGGAATGGTCTTCTATGATTACTATTTCAGTAATGACTTGCTGATAAATAGAAATCTCGGGACTGTTCTGAAACATTGCCACCTTGTGGCTTCTGGAAGATCACCATCTTTAATAGAGCTATTTCGTGTACTTAGTTGGAAGAAAGGGCATAGCATAGTTGAATTTCCAATAATTCACTAACAAAATCTGCTGCCTTTGTTTTCCAGCTTACAAAAAGTATGAATGAATCGTAATAGTTGTACACAAAATTGTTCTTCCATGCATTGCTTTAGGCTTCTTTTCACTCTCCTTTTTTGTTTCTTTGTTTTTCCTTAAAGGGAATTAAAATGGCTATAAAGTGTAATATAAGGGTGACAGAGATTGTGAACCCACTAAGATGTAGCTTTCAAAATTATGCAAAATTGAGCATGATATCATGGTATTATTAGGTAGCAGGTGATAATATTTAGGATGTACTTTGGAGTCCCAGCTGACTAACTAGAAAATGAATCTCAAAAGAATATAGATGAGTTGACTGAAAGTCTTATGAATGTTTTACATGCATGTCTGATACTTGTCTTTTCTAGAGAGAAAATTAAATTTTAAAATATGGTGGCACTTTCCTCTTAAGTATAGCAATAACAAAAGATCAGTGATAGACTGCAAAAATTGTTGGGTTAGATTTCATGCTCCATATTGTAGAAGAATTTTGTAGAGTAGATGATCAAAACCTCCTTTCTTTTTTGAGCTCCTTTTCCTATTTGTCATCATTGTTGGACTGTTAGTATAACAAACAAAAATATTCCTGTTTTTTCAGCCAAGATACAAGTATGTCAAACCTGGTTTTCTCACATGTGTAAATTTTTTACTGCCTTCCTTCCCAAAGTCACTATGAAAATGCAAAAAATAAGGTAACATGGGCATGAAGTTCATCCTGAATAATGTGGTTCACTGCTAGGGAGGGTGAAAATGGACAATGATCTGGAGTGCCACCCAGACTTACTGCTTTCCCCAGCATGAGATTGGGAACTCCAAGTCCTATTTAGAGCAACTTCCAAAAGACAGAGCTCTCTGCCATCCAGGTGTGGGGCCCAGACTCCCTGATGGGTGAAGGCAGTGCCAGCATGCTGGCTGGAAGGAGTAGTTCAGGAGGAATTTAATGAAACTGGCTGGAAGAGATGGAGCTGCATCCATTACAGCCCTGTTCTCATGAGATTGAAAAACATGCAAAGCAGTACAGTTTTCTACATGGCCCTTCCAGACTGTAACTTCATTTTCAAAATGAATTCCAGCAGATATGCATATACAGTAGTATGAGAGGACAATGAGCAATGAGATTCAAGGAACCAGAGAAACACAAGAGCTCTGAGGCAACATGACAGTTCCCTTGGTTGCTTCTCTCAGCTTGGTTGCTTATCTCAGAAAAAAATCACAACTGTTTCCTTTGATAAAGTAGTCTGCTCTGATTATAAATGCAATTTCCATTTTGTTTCCTTTATATCTCACATGATAAACTACAGGAATACAACTTAGCATGGGGAAGCACAGCAAGTGTACCCACTTTTGGGGTAGAAATTTGTGAGGAGTCTTTAGACTGCATACTGGGCAACTGGAAAGAAAGAAGAGATTGCTGGCTGGGAACATTTAAGATGTGCTTTTGAGCCTTCTATTCTGATGAAGGGAGTATGGATTCATTTACAGCCTGCTGAAAGAATTTGAAAATGTATCACAGTCATTTCCCATACAGATGTCAAAATGAATCATTTTGTACAATAGGAATAATTGCATAATGTTTGGGCAAACTGCGTGAAATTATTCTAAATCAAGGTGAAAATTTCAAAGGACTTTAAGTAACTTATAAGTGTTTGGAATGAGCAGTAAAATGAGAAAATAGTATGATTTTCAAAATGGGAATGGGACAAGCATCTTCATTTGGAGGCAGGCACAAGAAATGTATTAGGAATGTGCACTGGGGACTCCCATAAAAGCCAAGGTGGGATGCTGGTGGGAGAGCCTGTCAAGGGATGGGGATAGAAGAGGGAATTGTGGTGAGAAGCCTCCAAACTGGAGAAAGCTGAAGAGAGTGTTGGGGTAGAATAGAGCATGCAGATGATGTTTTTTCTTCCATACTGTCTGCTTGCTTCTTTCCTCTCCCTTCTCAGAAATGGCAAATCACAAAACTCCTAGAGGGTGCTGAGCCTTGAGCTCCTCTTCTATTTCAGGAGTCCCACTTGTGTGTGGTGAGATAGCAACATGGCTTCAGGCCTCCCCAGGAGGCTTCAGGCACCCACTTCTCTCGGTCCTCGTGTACTAAGGGAGACACCTTTACACACAATGGTGAAAGCAGACCTCTAGAGATCATCGAGCCAAACCACTCCCTCGAAGCAGGACTGCCAGTGACACCAGGTCTGGTCAACAGTGACCTTGGCTAGTCAAGTCTTGAATGGCTATTAAAGTTTTTCCTTGGGTCCAACCCAGAATGAAAGTTGCAGTCCAGGATTATGTATTTGTAAATAGGATTGAGAATGTTCCAAGCAGTAATATAGGGTCTTTTTTGTCCATTAACAATGGGAAACACTTTTTTCTTATTCATTTCGCTGCCTTGGTATATTTTCCTTCTATGTCATGTGTATAATTGTACTAGTTGTTGAATAGGGCCAAGGTAACACTGAGCAACTCTTAATTGGTTAGGTATGCACATTTTGACTTGCCTCGGAGTAAAAATGAATGTTTGTGATTGTTTGTTCCTCCTTTTATTTATTTTCCTAGTGATGATCCATTGCTGTGGGAAAAAGAAATTTGAATGTTTTTCTAAATTGACTGTCCTTTTGAAAATAGCTAAGTCTTCATTAGTAGTGCAGTAATCATTATTAAACAGGATGATACAATTGGCAGAGGCATCCCAGTTTGGCATTTGAAATCCCAGAACAGGACTGGGAATGTAGAATGTTGATCTAGGTCCTCATCTATAATTTTCTTTTCTTAATGAGATTTCTGCAGGGAATGCAAAATCGACTGAGAATTACAATCTCTGAAAATAATTTTTTTTCAGCATGTGATTTCACTTTAGACCATTTTAATGCTGAGTGAAGATTTACAGCAGGAGAAGAGTGTACAAATTCCTAAAATAGTGTAAATTGGTTGTGTGGCCAAAATTTAATGTTCTGTGTAGAGAATGGCTCTAATAATCCTAAAAAAACTTGTGAAGTACTGAGAAGAAATAAAATGTAGAAAGATTTTCTACTAGACCTTGTGTTTAGGAATATGACACATGTTGAGACTACCTCAACACAAAATAGTTTGTGACCAGTTAGGTGGTTTGCAATATGACTGTTTTATTTTGGAAAATGTTTTTGCTAACTGATTAGTGCTCCCTGTGTTACTCTTTCTATTTTTTCCCATCATCACCCATCCCTGTTAGAGGCAACAACCACTTAAGCATGAATGTCACCATAAATGTGAGTGATCTTCCATTAGTTTTGTCACTTATTCCATTCAATGCACTATCCTACTAATGGATTTATTCCTAGTAGTGGTTTGAGTTCGCCAATTTGAGATTTCCTGGCCAATGCACCAATTATTGTGGTGAGTTTAACACTGGCTAAATCACCACTGCACCCATTAGAATTATTTACTCGTTTCCTGCTGTGAGATAGGATTAGGAGGAAGGCAAAACAGGCTCAAACTTTGAAGGGTATAAAGAAAACTTTATTACCAGAAACTACAAGAGAAAAATAGGAAGAATCAGAATAAAACTTTCAGAACACTTCTCCTTCTCCTAAACCTCTTTTCTTTCATACTGACAATGTACAGAATCAAATCAGCCAGTTTGCCATCTCTTAAAAAAATCTTTCTCCAATTTACTTAGAGAGAGGAGACTCTCTCTTCAGTCTATGGAGACTTCTCTACAAGAAACAGTTTTCTCTTGGCCTCGATGTCACAGTGATCAGCCGCTCAGGAGAAAGGAAATCTATGTGGAAGTCCCTTCCTCAACTGACAGTTTTCCCACAATTGTTATTGAGGACCATGTCAATTTATGAGGCACATGAATTTAAGGACTAGAAGTTCAAGCAATAGGTCTCATCATCTCTTGAAAACAGAAGTCTTTCTTCTTCCCTGGAGGGCAACAGGGATCTTCATCTCTCTCATCTCCATTCAAACTTCTCATGGGATCACAACTACTTCAACATCTGCTTACTTCAACACAAATGCCTTTGCTCATGGCTCTAATTCAAACATTTCATCCACCCCATAAGCCTTTCATAAGTTATAGGGAAACAAAAGTGTCTGATTTATCAATCAAAATCTTCTCCATAGCTTAAAAAAGAATTTCAGTCCACAACTCTCCTCATTCCCTCATCTGAGACCTGACTCCTCCCTCTTAGCTGACTTCAATATCTCTTTGCTGTTTTCTGTGCATGTCTTCATCTCTTTCCCTTTCTTTCACTCAGGAGAGAGAACAAAGTGTCTGCAGGTCTCATTCTGGGTGGTGGAAAAGTTAATATATTGCCCAAGGTCTGCAGATGGTCACGTGATCCCTGCCAGGTGCCGGCTGGAGCTGTTTGCCATAGAGAGTCTTTTGGGAGCCACACTGGGGCTTGGCCCAGCCAGAAACTGTGATGGCTGCATTCCATTCCAGGGGGTGAGGACCTGGCTCAGCCCCCTCCCTCTGGGCTGCAGGGGCCATGGCAGGCCAGGCCCTGCCTGGAGCTGCTCCCAGGCCCAGTGCTCGGCCCTGGCTGGCAGCAAGATGTCAGCCAAGCCACGGGCCCCCTGGCTGTGCTGGTGGGGTGGGCTAGGATTTTAGCAGCCGAGCAGGCCTTCCCTCTCCCTTTCTATCAAACACTGGGGGCCTCGGCCAAAATGGGGACCAGTGACTTTCTGAGCCCTGCGTCAGAGCCCACCCGACCCTACCAGGCCCGGGCTGGTGTTATCTGTTTCAGACCAGAAAGGAAAGGGAGCTTTCCCAGGCTTTGTTCATTTTAAAATGTGTATTCACAGAGGTGTGTTCAGACTTCTCAGTGGTTTAATAGGTAGGTAATTCTAAAAATTAATCCCTGATTGTTTTTGGTCAGACTTTGAGGAAGCTTTCAGAAAAAAACCCAAACATTTCCATGAATGTCTCCTTCCTTCCTCACTAAATGTCATATGTGCAAAACCAGCACACCTACACACCTAGTTTTCCTTTTAGCCTGGTTTCCAGTTTATTTTTATAATCAAATCAGCCATACAGAAGCAAATTTAAAAACTGGACAAAAAATTGTAGGGCTTGATGAATAGAGATCCAGGCAGAGCCCCTTCCCAAACCTTCCAACAGCTGTATTTTGCGTACATGAATTCATTCTTGCTGCTCCAAAACTCTGCGTCCTTCAGCATTCCTTAGGCTGACCTGAAAGGCAATACTGCTTTGTTTGACAGATGAGATTTTGCTGTAAATAGAAGAGACTTCCATTCTTTCTAGAGAGCTGGATGGTGTCTCTCATTTACTTTCAGTGTTTTGACACTTCACATTGCAGGGTTCTTTCTTATATTTTCCAGTCTCCCCTTCAGGGACAAATCCTTACAGTCATATTGCTGCTTCCCTTCTTGGTCTGAAAGGTCAGCAGTGGCTGCCCTTTGACAAAGCTATAACTGAGTCTTTCCTCACTTGATGAGTCTGAGGCTGCCAAACTTTTTTGTATAGCCTCTACAATTCTTCATCAGTAATCCTTTTTTATTCTTTTTCTCATCTTTAATGAATAAAGCAAGCCATTGTAATTTGATAGAGGATTTTCATATGTTCCCTTCAGATCTTGTGATAGTCGACCTACCATGTACAGGAATCATTATTTTTGTAGTGTCCCTTAATACATCTGACATCTGCACATTTCAGCCCTGTCAGGTGCTGCATCCTACAGCTCTCCAATGCTGCCTTCAGAGAAATTATTCTTATTACTGCCCTGGATTCCATGTCATTTGCCATGAAATGAAGGCATTATCTGCGAGTTTTTATTCACATATTGTAATTGGGTTTGCAGGCCATAGAAGAACTATTCAGTTAGCGCTGCTCTCTGGAGGAGTCTGTCAGTATAATTTTTGTTTGCTTGTTTGTCTGGTTAAGTCTGACTTTCTGGGAAACAGAAGTCTAAAACCCACTCTCTCCATAACAGTTTTGGAATTTACTAATCCATTTCAGCAAAAGAGTGAAGATCTTGATTAATGTGTTCACTGAAAGAGAAGCTACAGGGAACATTTAGTGCTTATCAGATATTGTAAATTTCTCATCCAGAGCAATACTTATGAAATTCCAGCATCACTTATGCCAGAGAATTTAACCATTAGTCCAAATTCCTCTCTTGTATTGGTTCTCTATCTCCTGAGAGGTGGTCAGCTCATTTTTAACTCTAGTTTATTTCTCTTAACACAGTAAATCAAATTTAAGACATAAGTAGCAGTCAACAGAGCTTTGTAAGATCTGCTGTGGACAAAATACTTGTTTTGGATTGTAACCCAAAATTTGGGTTACCCAAATACAATTCTGCTGCAGAAATATAAGTATACTTAATTAAATCAACAGAAAATTTACAGTGAATGACCATTTTTTAGTTATATGAGACACTTTGGTTAATTTGAAATTGTCATATGTGTAAAGTGTCAACAAATATTTAAATCCATAGTATTCTTTACAATATTCTTGGTGTACATTGTTATGAATGTAGAGGAGAGATTAAACAAGTCCTGCCTTTGACTCAGATTTCTGGCAGTAGGTCTGTTTGGGGTGGCCTGCACCCCAGATCACTCTCGCTCAAATGTTCTTAATAATGGTTGATTACGTCTATTCCAAAATGAGTTATTTATTTCATTGACACAAATTTAAGAGACATAAGACTATAACAGATGACATACTACACAAGATAAAGGAAAGAAACACTAGTAGCAGATAACATACAGTGCACAACTGAGGTACCTAATATTACAGCTAGTGAAGAAATAGTATATATTAGTATTCCATGTATGTATTAGTATATATTAGGATTCCATGTAGCTTACCATCCAATTGCTGATGGGGCACACATAGGATCCTTCCTCTCAATTCCCTGGAAAGTAATTGCAGAATTTGCATCTGAACTTATGGGAGAAGTCCTGCACATTTACAGGGTGTGTGTAGGAGGCTTCTACCTCTGTGAAAATGTGTGCAGCTTTTATAGTTAGTAAAGTAATGTGTCTCTCAGTTAGTAATTCCGAGCTTATCTCGCTACATCTCGCTCTCAAGGAGAGGTGTTTATTGTCAGCAGGGGATCTCATCTCCCTGGTGCCAGAGATAACTCACTACTGGACATCTGTCCAGCCTGGTTTATCTCACCACAATTCCTGTGAGGGGGGAGAATGTCCCAAGAGATGCACCAGCTGATGGACATAGCAGATAAGCTCTTCTGAGGCAGATGGAATATCCTGTTGCATATATATAAGAGCAGGAAAGAGAGTTAGCTAATGATCCTTAGCCTCAAGAAAATATGACCACCACAAACATATGAAAGAACTTTGAAGTTCACCAGGGCAGTCCTACAAAGTTTAACTTGCTCCTTCTTTCAACGTGTCTTCCAGAAGAAACTGTTAAAATAAAAGCTCTTTTAATAAACTTTTAGTATTTCTTGATGGCTTTATCAGGTGAATGTGTGCATGTTAGCAACACAAAAGCACTTGCAGATACCCTCTTCTCATTGATATTTTTTTTTCATTTATTTAATATCAATTAAAGAAAAGGAAGACGTGGTTGGGCCAAAATATGCATTTCTGCGACATCTTGCAGCTGCCTTTACAGTGGCTCTCGATTGTCAGATAACACAATCACAGAATAGTTGAGGCGGGAAGGAGACTCTGGAAGTCATCTGGTCTGACCACCTTGGTTTCCAGGATAAGATGCTTCATCACTTTCAGGACCCAAGGTGAAACTGACTGGCCTGCAGTTCCCTGTGTCCTCCTTCCTACCCTTCTTGGCTAGAGAAGTGACATTTTCTTTCTGCAGTCTTGCGTCACTTCTCCCAGTCACCATGTTTGACTGTTAGGAGTGGCCTTACAGTAACATCTGACAGCTCCCTCAGTGAGCTTGTGAATGTGTCCTGTCAGGGACCATGGACCATCTATCCAGTTTGCTTAATTATTCCCTGACCTAATCCTCTTCCACCAAGACTACACCTTCCTTGCTCTAGCCTCATCTGTTGTTGTCTGGAATCTGATATTCCTAAATCAGATCAGATGTGGTTGTGTGAATTCATTCAGACTGTTGTAATGGCTGAAACTAGCAGGTCTGATGGATAAACTTGGAAATGCATTTTAAATGGCAAGCATTTTGTGGGTGAAAACACAACTTGAGTAAGTATTTAAGGACATCTTACAACACCTAAGAACAGCAGCTGCAGATTTTCCAGGTGTACCTGTGAATGGGCCAGAATAGGTGGAAAAACTACATGGGACTTTATAGTCAATACTGACAAGATTCAAAATATTAGAGACCATTTTCATGCAGGTCGGTGACCCATGCTGAAAATTTCTCTGTGAGTATAGCAAGAAGATGTGTTTAGCCAGGGTTTTGTACTGATGTAGTTCATTAAAGACATTGCCACACTGGCTAAGATGCCATTAAAACTGTGCTTACTGTTCCACAGAATTTGACAGTGGATAAATCCATCATCCACTCTCCCAGCTTAATAACCAGCTGTCAAAGTCATTGTAATGTAACACTTTCATTATATCCAGGAAGAAATAGGACACACAAAAGGACAGAAAATGATCCTGGGAAGTCTTTCCCAGACAGATAAATGCTGCTAAGAATAAAGTAAGTTGTTATTATTAGAGCTATGATGCTAATGAAAAGTATGGACAACTCTTGAAGCTGGCTTTTTCTGTGTAAGTTTGTTTTTTCTGGTTTGTTGTGGTTTCTGGTTGTTGTTTTGGGGTTTTTCTTTTTGGTCTTTTTTAGTGCAGAAAACTTAAAAAAAGGTACCCACACAGTTTGCAAGAGTTTGAGATAAATGGTTCATATTATTTATGTAGCAGACATTTTAAAGAAACAGATTAAGAGAAGGTTGTCCAATTTGCTAGTTTAAAACTTTTGAAAAATGGTCACACACTATACCACAAAACTCATGTTTTTTATGTTTTCTCTTAGGAACGTCTCTTGATGAGCCTTTTGCCCAGGAATGTTGCAATGGAAATGAAGGAAGACTTCCTGAAGCCTCCTGAAAGGATTTTCCACAAGATTTACATTCAAAGGCATGACAATGTTAGGTAGGAATGATGTAGCCCATGACATTAACTAAAGAACTAAGAGTATTTAGTACAAGGACAGTGATGTATAATTGCAGTAAGGTTTCAGAGAAAAAAACAAACCAAGCAATATAGTGAAGATTTATCATTTATACAAAGTAGAAGAATGGATGCACTAGGAAGATTTAATAATCTTCTCAGGAGATAAGCCTGAATCAATAAATGTCTTAGAACAGTGGTGCCAGGAGACTGACAACTTTTTCCAAATGACTAGTCATTGGTTTTGTACTGTATTATGTTTTGGGTGAACAGGAGTATTTATTATCCATGGTAGTTTTTACATATTTATATTTTTCTGATATTAAGATGAATTAATTCTAAGTTAATATATTTTCCTGGGTAATACCATGGAAACACAGAAAGAAAGTGTGATGTTAGCTTAAAAAATGTGTATTTGTCCACATCACATGAGCATTACCCCCCCAGAGATTATTGACTAAGGCTCAGTTCTACTACTTGCTCTTGTTCAGTAGTTGACTCTGTGCAAGTGCTGTCATTTATATTGCTTTTTCTTAAAGTGCATTCTCATTTGTTATTCTTCTTTGCCTCCAGAACAAATTCCTTAAAGACCTTGCCTGTGTTTTATCACACTACTGCCAATGCCTTGCTTCCACATCAAAAACAGCATCAAAGAAGTTCAGTTGGTGTCATCCTTTTACTAAACAAGGAGCAGTGTTAGTAAGTGATGCCACAGAGCTGCTTTGATTTGCATGGTGTACTCATGTAGCAAAGGAGTAAACTTCAGCACCTCCTCCTCTCCCTCAACCACTGATAAGTTTCTTCTCTCAAGATTTAGTCTACCTCCCATTGAGCTGGCTTTAATATATGCAAGGACCAATTCCTAGTGACTAAGCTGTTGCAACTAAAAGCATCCCTGTAACTAAGGGAACCAGAGATGTCTGTGATGGGAGTGTTCAGAAGACTGCCATATTAGGTCAGTTTTACACTGCAAAATATAACATTACTGAATTAAAAATTAGTAGTTTACTTCATGTTAATGGTTAAATTTTGCATAATATTAATCTCATCAGTTTGCATACAAAACTTGGTCTTTAATATCAGTTTAAAGTTGATTCTAAGTGCACACTGCCCCCAAGCTGATGCTGAAAATGACATTGTTTACAGTATCTGATGGTTCTCAATTGTCAGTCTGACTTGAGAACTCCTGAAGGACACATTCAAAATCTGAGTTGTCTTGCTCCTTCACTTTTACTTGTTTATGTCACATGGTTTTATTCTATTGCCCTCCTCACCAACACCATTTGCACTTTTTTTTCTTGCCAGTCTTCCATCTTTGAATGATAACCTGTCTGTCTATTTTCAGTCACTTTTACTAACCAAGTCTCAACTATGCAAGGTTTTGATGCTTGGGTGTCTTCTACTTTGCCCTTTGGTGATCACATTCCTTAATACACTTATAAAAATTGTATCTAAAAATTATGTCCTCACAGTGCTATAAAACACATGTATACTATTGTTGGTTGCCCTTATATTCAGGGTCAAGGTAAGACTGATAATTATATCATGATTAGTATATTTATATCTTGCACGTGTCACAAGTCCCTGCATTCATTACATTGTGTACAGTCATCTTAGACAGCTTTGCAACTTATTATAGTGCATCTGAGTCGTCTCTTTTGCTAAGATTTTTTTGAAATGCAACCTCAGGAGTATCTTTTTTCCTACATGACATATTTTTTTCACATAACTACTAAAACTGCTGTGGTTTATTCACTGCTTCAATGTGGAGTTCATAAAACCTTTTGAATCCAAACACCCTGTCTGGAGAGGTGAATTCATTCTCTGACATTAAGAAGGTACTTTTGGGGCAAATGAAGCCCAAGTAAGATGGGGTCATTTTAATGTCACAGGTAAGATCCTCAGGGAAGAGAACTGAAAATAGCAGACCTCCCTTCATCATCTGTACTTATAAGAAACTGTACTGCCTTTAAGTCATGCAAGTGGGGTGAAATAGTGTCCAATAAGTACCCAGCAATCTGTGGCTAGCATGTCCCAGTAGGCCAGAGTGTCACCCCGAAGTTTTGTGACTGTGTAGATCTGAAGGATGAAGGAGAACTCCCAGCAGGTGCCACCCTGACACCAGTGTGAAGAGCAGCACTGCAGCATCCCTTTGGCAGGACTGCTGGTGGTCAGTGCCAATAGTATTTGCTTTACTTTCTAAAGGAGATGAAAACAACTTTTTTTTCTTCTAGGCAGTGGCAGTTCAGTGCTATAACAGGTAAACCTGAGAGATCATTCCTGTATTCTTGTGAATTGTCCTCTTTACATCAAGTGTTCTTTAAAGTGCTGCTATTAAACCAACGAAAAGCCCCTCTATAATTCTATATTCCAGGGTTTTTTAACTCCAAAGCTACACAGTGGAAAATAGAAAATGAGCTGCTCTTTTAGTTTTCCTCTTGCAATGCTTTCTTTTTCTGCAAATACCTGAAAGTATCAGAGCATTATTCTTCAGAAAAGATAGTCTGAAGGAGGCAGGCATGCAATTAGTAAACTACTAATAATTTTTCCATTCCTTAGCTGTTGAAAAACCAACAGCAAATAATATCCTCATAAGTATCAGAAAGCATCTGTTTCAGTCTTCTGAATAGCTGCCTGAAAAAAAAAATAAATTTAATCTTCCATGTGAAAAACAATGCATTCATACAGCTACCTTCTTAACCTCCTCCCAGAAAAACACGTTAGAGTGGAGATGCACATACCTCTGTAAGAAGTGAATGATGGACTGGGAAAAAGTACTGGCCTGTTTCAGATAACCATGCCAACAGCCCTGGTTTATCAATTAGTTGGTGAATATTTTATCAACTACCCAGTAGTTGTTGAATGACTGCCTGCAACTCACTGAGCCTCTGGAGGGAAATGTGTCATCCTTTGATCAGCTCTTCCCAGATCTGTAGTACATCTGCTACCTTGTAAAGTTTTTGAACAGAATTGCTGTGCAGTTAGAAATGAGGGCATGTGTTTTAAATGGAGACAAATAACCTAATGCAAATGCACTATGTAAAACAAGATATGCAAATACACATCCAATATAGCATTAGCCCACTGAGGACAATAAATTCAACAATCAGGAAACTAAAATAATTACAGCTAATGTAATACCTGTGGTTTATCAGAAGGAAATAGTCTATATACAGTCCACCAGCTGTTTCAACACATTACAAGTGTTATTTTACTGGGGTAATCCCAGATAAGGACACCATGAAAGATGTGGGAACCAGATGTCAACTTATATGTAAAGGCTACCCAACAGACCAGCTCTTCTGTGATGCTTAGAAATATGTTTTGTAACATGGAGACATGCTTTTTCTAAAATTAGGTTAAGACATTTAAGATTCATATTTCCTTGTTTCCTTATTCCTACAGGGTTGAGAAATTTACAGATCACATATGTAGGTACAGCATCTGTTGTAAAAACTCACTAGTCCTGACTGAATCTCTCCATGGACCCATAATTCAATTAAGAAAATTTCAAATTGAGTTTCAGCTCAAATATATGCCCTGTATGGAAACCTCAACACATTTTGTTGTTTATCTCTTTTGGAATGGACATTAGATATTCCTGAAACTGTTTCAACTCATGGATGGATAATGATATGGATGACTTCCTATATTACCACACAGCTTCTTGCTTCATTCTGACTCAAACAATGTTGAAGAGATTAAACGAAAGTGAACATTGAACAGCTAAAAATTTCTTGGGCTTCTGATACTGCAGTTTCATTTAGCCTTATTTTTACAAGCATGAAATAGAACTGGATGCTTTGTAAGAAAAGATATTAATTTTAGGAAACACAGTGTCTGATTTCAAAGCTACTAATAAAAAGATTCCTTATGGCGTTTTAGAGGATCTTGAGACTCAATCTGAAGCCAGAACATAATCTGCAGATATTTATGAGCAAATATTTCTGGTCTGTCCTCTCTTTCAGAAAACATCAGAACTTAAATAATTTTAAATTTAACTTACCTATTCCAACGTTTTAAAAAGCTGTGATCATGATGCCTATGAACAGACTTTTGTATGCAGTCTTTCCGAACTTGTAAGACTTCACAGTGAACTAGTTTCTGTAAATTAGTATTAGCAAAAAACACAGCCTGCCTTTGTTTTTATTTTTAATAACTCTTTTTATTTTAGAAAGCACTTTTTTCTCAAACATTGAAGTGAGTAATACATAAAATTATTGCTAAACTTCCCTTATGCTTGACCTTTGAGGCAAAAAGAGTCCTACAGGTTCCTTTCTGAGGCACCAGGTGCCATTAAAATACCTTTTTTACTGTAAGTTGTACTTTAATTAAACAAGTGGCCCAAATGAAAATAAAAATCAGAGCATACAAACCCCCCTTACTTTGCAGAGTACTTGTTTATACAAGTGGCTCCATTGAAAACAGCAGGACTATTCAAGTGCACAAAGCACATGAATGAGTACTGTTAAAAGTGAACGTTTACTACTACAAGTTGTCAAATCTCTTGTGTAACTTGGCAGAATTTCTCCTTCTGAATGCCCCATAGAGTGACATAGAAAAGAGCTGCTCTGTCAATACTCACACTTGGGAAGCAGCTTAAATCTCTTAAACCAAGTCCCAGGCTTTCTGCACTCAGGTCTAGCAGGTGCAGCTGCCTCCTGCTGTGGTGCAGGAGGGCTCCAGTCACTGTGCAGGTGCTGGCTATGCCTGCCTGCAGGAATCACAGGGGGAGAAAACAGGAATACAGAAGGTCCTGGAGTCATAACTCTGGGCTTGTTAACACAGAAATGTTTCAGATTGTCAAGGAGTGTGAGATAATGATGTATGTAACTTGTATGCCAGTGCTGAACCAGCTTGTCTCTGTGACAGAGGAGATAAATGTCTGTTTATACTTTTTCCTTTCCTGAACTTGCTCACTGTACTGCTGCTTGGCTTTTGTTCAGAATTTATATAAGTTAGAGATAGCTGTTGGTGTTTCAAACCAACAAATAGTCCAGGTTGCTTTAAAAAAAAAGTCCTTAGGAAATTTCCATTAAACATTGAAATTGTTAAATCATAGAATGGTTTGAGTAGGACAGAGCCTTCAAAGATCATCTAGTCCAGTCTCTGTGTCTGAGTCAAGTTCATCTTTCACTACATAAGATTGCTCAAAAGCCTGACCAGCCTGAGCTTGAATATTTCCAGAGATGGAGTATCCATAGCTTTTCTGTGAAACCTGTTCACCCTCATAGTGAAGAATTTCTTCCTTGCATATAATCTAAATCTACCCAATTTTAGTTTAAAACCATTCCCACTTGTCCTGTCAGTAGAGACCCTGATTAAAATTCCATCTCTAGCTCTGTTGTAGACCCCCTTTAGGCTCTGGAAGGCTGCTATGTCTCCCTGGAGCCCTCTCTTCTCCAGGCTGCACAACCACACTCTAACATGTCTTTCCTCTGCTGAAAATCCAGGTGGGGTCTCATGAGAGCAACCTCCCTCCACCTGCTGGCCACATTTCCTTTTATGTGTAACAGGATACATTTGGCTTTTTTGGCCACAGGAATACAGCCCTGACACATGTCCAATATTTCATCCACCAGTACCCCCAAGCCTTTCTTCACAGTGCTGTTCTTAATCTGCTAATGCCTCCATGTATCCATGTTTGGGATTGCCCCAACCCAGGTGCAGGACCTTGCACGTGGCCTCGTTGAACTTCATGGGACTCACACAAGCCCACTTCTCTAGCCCATCCAGGTCCCTTTGGATGGCATCCCTGCCCTCCAGTGCTGTCAACCACACCACATAGCTAGATGTCCTTCACAAACTTGTGCCCTAACTCCCTGTCCCTGTCTATCAGTAAATAAGGAGTGAAATGAACAGTCAAAAGAAAAACACTGCATTTCAGTGCTTGCAAATCTGTATCTACACTTTATCTATCATATCTGCTTTGTTGCAGTAGTCAGTGGGGAATGCAGTCATTCAAAATTTATGTCAATTTTAATTTAGTTTATGTTTTAGTTAGTTTGTATGTGTTTTCTGTGTGTAGTGTTTAGCAGGAGCCCTTCATTGGTAGCTGTAGATGTAATTCCTTGTAATACTTTACTTGAAAGAATTGTCTTTGCAACATTTTTTTTTAAATTTATGTTTTCAGAAATCTAGATGCATTTCATTAAGAAAGAAGTATCACAAGATCAGAGGGACATTGCGATAAGAAATGTTCACAGTAAACTCCTCTGAAGAAATTTTTTTGTAAAATTGTTGACTTGTGCAGTTTCCTAGTCTCATTCTTCAGATTATGCATATTTGGAAATGTTTGGGTTATAATTATTTTAAGATCATTTTGTTTTATTGAGAATTAAAGCAAGCTATTTGTGTATAAAATATTAATTAAAAAAAGGTTGCTTTCTCTCAAAAATCAACTAAATTTCCTATGAAATGTAGAAGGTGACTATGTAAAAGCAGGCTATGTTTTTAGTGGGGAATATTTAAGCCACACTCTAGGTATCAATTAAAAATGGATTTTAAAAGTTATAACTAAACACTATTACACAAATAAAAGTTAAAAACTCAAGTAGATTTGCACTTCTTTTACTAGATGAGAGTAAGAGCAGTAAAATTTGAGAGAAAACTTTCAGCCTTGCTCTGGCTGTGCAGAAGAAGAAAGGCATTGCTAATCCATGTGTAGCTGTATCAACAAGTGGTTATTGCAGTTATTATCTATGAGCAGAAGGTGTTAGAGGAGCAATGGGGACTTTAAGTCACAGAAAGAAAAACCTTGAGAAAGAAAGCCATTGGAAAATGTATGCCTTGCATCTCAAATAAAGCAATCAGAAGGAAATATTTCTAACTAGTCTTGTTCTGCTGTTCTCTTGCACTTCAGTAACACTCCATATATGTTCTCTCAGATTTTGTAAGCAAGCAGGCAGCAACAGGAGCAAGCAAGCCTCTAACCCAAGACTGCACTGCTCCTGAAACACAAGAGAGTCACAGAGATTTTAAAATCAAGTTCACAGCAGAAGTTTGAGAAAGCTCTTCTCAACAACTGATTATTTTCCCCCTAGGATATAATTAGAATATTAATGTGCTATTGCAACTTATGATTGCTAATAACTTATCTAAACACCAAAATAATTTCAGTTTTTACCAGATTAGCCAAACATTCAAATCCTGTGAGTTTACTGATAAAATCCTGGTATTATTGGTAAGTCATGGATTTGCTTTGCTTATAGGGTTCATCTGACAAAGAGAAAAATCGTCTTGGGTCAGGGACTTGCCAGACTAGTGCAGAGGGCTCTGAACTAGATCAGTCAGGGTAGGGGGACACCTATCCCTCACAGTCCTGACATTCAGGTGTCAACGTCTCTAATGGATGCCCGGAACAGTGCAAAGGCATTCTAGATATTCCAGCCAGTGAGTCAGTTTTATCTGGGTACTAAAGATTGTCAAATCAGCATTTACATGAGCATTCATTTTGCAAAACTCAGTTTTGGGTCATAGTTGTAGACTAAAATAATGACATTACTCTGTATAAATGAAATCATATTTTAAAGAAATTAGTATCTTAGGAGTTAAGTACAAAAGAAATTAACAAGCATTATTGAAGTGAAATGCTAATCTTGCCGTCTGAAATACCTTCAAAATAAATTTAATAAGACCCTTAGAACGTATTTGTAGGTTTGCAAGTTAAGTTTTAGAAAAATCAAATAATGTCAAAGAAAATTCTATAAAGCAGTGAAAGGCATATGTGCATTTTCTATATAACTTTGGGATTTTACTTTGCATGGTATATTTTTCTTTGAAAGATTTATGATTAATCATCAAATTGAAGGTGACAAAACTGAGTGTTATATCGCTATTATCTAGAGTTATTACAAAGTGTGTTCAATCAAATACCGGGTTCTATCATCTGTATCTGCATTTGTAAGCATCAGCACTGTAAGGTGATGAAGTTCAGGTGAATATTACCATGAATATTGTATGAACATAATGTATGTATCAGTAAGAGTCCTTTTCAGAAGCAGTTTACTACGAATAGTCAGTCAATGAAAATAAAAAGGAATGTGTTAATTTACAGTATACATGGGCTAATCAACAATTCCAATTAATTTAAACATATCTTTTGGGATGATCATGTATCTTCAATTAATATGCTTTCTTCAGAAAAAGTATAAGGGCATAACCTTAAAGCTGCAGGACAAACCATTTTTGTTAATTAGAAGTTCCTGTTAATACCTTTTCATGGATAGTTTTTAACCTTTCTGTAATCCCAAGTGACTTCAGTTTTGTGATTATTGCATCTGCATACTTAGCTGCAAAAACCCAATATTAAAAGCCAGGTCATATTTTGGTTCAAAGATAAGAAAACATGCAAATTAGTATTTTAGTGATAGCAGTGACAGACTTGCTATATTCAGGAACCTGCTATTGACTTCAAGAGGAGTTGGCATGAATGCTTTAGCTATGAACAAATATGTAAGATAGTTGTTAGTGACTTTCAGCTTGAGAATGATTCTATAGACATTGTAAACAGAAGTGACAGGTGGAAAATAGTCAGAAAATTCTGCAACTGAAATTTGTTAATGAAACACTTCTTACAGACTTAGCCCTCAGACACTTTAAGATCTGTGGTGTTTATGGAAACTTAGTACTTTCATTTGTAATGCTTTGCTGCTCCTTATAATTTAAAGCTGTGAATACTAAGGGAATATTTAACCACATGCACTGTCTTTAGACACTGCAATCAATGTTTTATTTTGCTCTACTATGCTCCAATATATTTGGAAAAATAATATTTATGCAAACCTGTGTGTCAGTTGTATTTAATTATAGTGGTATTGTGGGGGTGAATATGTGTACAAAGCTTTGAGACAGAAAATATAAGTTTGTTAATTATCACTGGTGGATTAGGAGTGCCCCTCTCTTCTCTGCTGCTCCCTTTGCTGCCCATGGCCGGCAGGGCTCGGGGAGCTCAAATAACAGCTGTCCCCTCTTGGCTTCTCACCCGTCCTCTCTGCCCCCACGCCTGAGACTGCATCTGCTCCCTCTGCCACTCTGCTCCACTCTCCGTCCCTGCTGGGCAGTGCCCGTGGCATCTCCACTGCCATCCCTGCCATCCCTTCCAGCTGCTCCAGCCGGTCTGAAACAAGCCCCCAGGGTTTTATAACGACCATAGTGGCTTCCAGAGCCTGTTGCTTGTACTTTATCCCTCACTGAAGTAAAAAGAGGATCCATGCCTTAACAACTGGGTTTTCCTTCACCGAAACTCATCTTCTCATGTTTCTTGGAACCTTTTTTCTTCTATTTACAGGGGTATGTACAAAGAGAGTCCAGACTTCTGGCGGCTCTCCACTCTGCTTTTTGGCTCTTCTTGTTGTTTTTGGCAGCTTTTTTCTCTGCAGACAGACTCTCCACGTCTGTCTTCTCTCTCCCCCACTCTATGTGCAGCAGCTGTGTCAATCCCATTGGCGGGGAATTGTTATATTTGGGTCGCAGTTCTGGAGACAGGCACATGACAGATCACCCTGAGGATCATGCAACACAGCCTAGATTTATTGATGCACACCCTCTTTAATAGGGGGTTCAAAATTCCTGCACTTGGAACACCTGATTGGGCGAGATTTCAACACTGCCCAGTTCACTGGCCAACTATACGTCATTCAGGATTGAATGGAATTGGCTGGGGTCCCCTGTTTGAGTTCGAATCCAGCCTACCCCTGTTTCACCCTGGGACTCATTTACTTCTAGGCTGGTTGAGTTTGGGGGTTCTGTTATGGCCAAATTCGTACATCCAACAAGGAGGAAATCAGGCAAAAATGCTAGGAGGTGGATGGATAAGGACCTGCTGAGAAAACCCAGAGAAAAAAAAAAAAAAAAAGAAGCTTTCAGGAAGTGGAAATGAGGACAGATGGCCTGGGAAGAAAACAGGAAAATTGTACAGGAAGGTAGGGACAAGGTTAGGGAAGCCAAGGCCCAGATAGAATTGAGTCTGACCATGGATATTGAGGGTAGCAGAAAGGGCTTCTATAGATACGTTGCAAGCAAAAGAAAGACTAGGGATCTCTTGGACTCTCTCTGATAGGAAATAGGAGACCTGGCTACCCTAGACAAAGAGAAGGCTGAGGTTCTCAACAACTTTTACACCTCATTCTTCAACAGCAAGTGCCCCAGCCATGCCACCCTGGTGAAAATAACCAAATGCTGGGACTGAGAGAATGAACACCTTGAGCCCACAGCAGGAGAGGATCAGGTTCAAGACCATTTAAGGAGCCTGAATGTGTGCAAGTCCGTGGGACCTGAGTAGATTCATCTGTGAGCTCTGAGGGAACTGACAAATGAAGTTGCTAAGCCACTATCACATTTGAAATGTCATGGCAGTGAGGTGAAGTCCCTAATAACTAGAAATAGGGAAATATAACCCTCATTTTTAGAAAGGGGAAAGCAGAAAATCTGGAGAACTACAGTCTAGTCAGTCTCGTTTCTGTGCCATGTGAGATTGTGGAGCATTGCTGAGCCCCTGGGCAATGAGGTAACACCAGCCACAGCACTGTGATAGCTACCTACACATTCACATCACTTGTAGGGAAGAGCAGTGCTTGAGTCATGTGCAAGCTATGCTGCTGAGTGAGCAGAAGTCACATTGGTCCTTTGTTTCCAATTTCCTTCCACTTTCATTTATCTTCTTTCATTAATAATTAAAGAATAATTAAAGGAGATTGGGGTTTTTTTAGTTTTCCACCAAAGTGCCCAATGGCATTATTAATTCTGTGGAATTGTTTAATTGTGCGGAATTAAAGAAGGGACAGTTACATCCCAGAATGGTCATTAAGAGTAACAATTGTTAATTGGTAGCTTCTTACTTCTTCCTTCTATATATGCCAGCATTTACACTTTTAAAAATAAAATTACCTGGCAATCATTATGCAGTGTTCCTTTGCATACCATACCATTATGAGGAATCTTTCATGCATAAATAAGGTAGCCTTAGTTTACTCTTGTTTAATCCTCTCTGAGGATGTGGACCTCCACATCAATTACAGATTATGTTACTGTGAAGCAAGACTACTTTGCTCTTGAATGAGTGTATCTGCTGGAGTGATTAATATGCTCTAACTCTGATGTCACTCCTGTAGCTGCTTTGTTTTAGCTTTTCTGAGCATGTTAGGCATGGCCTAAATTTAAAGCTTTCAGTATTTTTGTGTGAATAATATATCCAAAACAGAGGAAAGGGAATTTCAGTGACAATGTGGGGACTTGGACTTTGAGAATATTTGAAAATATTTGGCCCTGGAAACAGCTCAGGTTTATGACTGGAATTCTGGCACTGTATATCTTATAAATTTCTCTTTAGTACCATTATGATTTCATGGCCGTAGCAAAAATTCAAATCTCTCCTCTGTTCTCCTTCTCTGTGACTGACTTTTCCATCTTCTCATAAAGAACTTCTTGTCCTTTACTTTCCAAAAACCAGAGCAGAACATAAAAAAGTTTATTGCCTCAGTTGGGTAATTTGACTCCACGTCACAGACCAAGATGCTGCTCTAATTTCTTTTAGACTTTGTACAACGAGAGTATGTGTTAGTGCTGCCCCACATACTTGTAGTACAAGTAGTGTGGGAAAAGACTATAGATGGACACAGATGGGTCTGGCAGTTGGAAACCCAGGTGGAAACACTGATTAGGTGTAGCGATTTTGGTTCACCAGTCTGAGTTTCCTGGCCAAGGCACCAATTAATGTAGTGGGTCTAATGCTGGTCAAATGCCAGTGCACTCACTAGAATTATTTACTCATTTTCTGCTGCGAGATAAGGATTAGGAGGAAAGCAAAGCAGGCTCAAACTTTAAAGGGTGTAAAGAAAACTATTAACAGAATTTAAAGAAAAATAATAAGAAAATCAGAATAAACCTTCAGTACACTTCTCCTCCTCCCACACCCTCTTTTCTTTCCCTCTGACAACGTAAAGAGACTAAGCCTGGGACTTTCAGTCAGTTTACCACCTCTAAAATAGTCTTTCTTCAGTTCACTTAGGGAGAGGAGTCTCTCTTGCCATGCCATGGAGGCTTCTCCACAAGAAACAGCTCTCTCATGGCTTCAATGTCACAGAGAATCAGCTGCCCAGCAAAGGAAAATCTGTTTGCAATGTGGAAGTTCCTGCCGTGCCTTGCAGCTTTTCCACAGCTGCTTTCATGGGCCAAATATGCAGGTCACTTTGCTGGTGTTATTGATCTCTGTTAATGCATTTTACATTACCCATCACTTGACTGGTCCACTTTTATAATAGCAGAGACCTGAATCAGTAAAATTAACTAAATGCTGACTTTTTTATTGTAAGAAGCCTTTTTGTTATGTTTAAATGGCATAGAAATGGAATAACTATTTTTTTCCTTGAACCAGGGCCATCTTGAGCAATGTTCTCATAATGCATTCTCCAAGGAGTACTGATAGAGACACTGCCCCAAGGATTAACATGACAACGTAGAGGCTTTGTTTGTAGACCAAAGTCATTGAACTTTGGATGAGGTGGTTTTGTGCTGGGATGTGCTACTTATCGGCTGTGATGGACAAGGGATTTAAACAACTGGGTTAAATGAAATTACAGAAGCATGGTCTGAGTCAGGAGTTGTATTTGCCATTTTTTTGTAACATATTCAGAGCATTGAGACTTGCTTATAAAGAGTGGAAAACAGACTGATTAGGCTTGCTTTTCTAGCATTGCTTTTTAATCTAAAGAGTGAAGTTTTGTTGAGGTGAATGGGAGTACATAATGTCTAATTCAACTTACAATTAGCAAACTAAGTTTTACACTATGTCAAGTATACCTAGGCTATATATCATGGGATGGTTTATCGTGCTTTCATTAATTTTTTGGCATTTCTAGTCTGGGTGTTGGAGATAAATGCAGTGTGTTCCTGATTCTGCTCTTCTACCAACAGAAGGAGTCTAAAGAGTTGAAAGGATCACAGCACCACACTCTTTAAGTTTTCTGATTTACACAAGAATTTTTATTCTCTCGATCATAATGGTACCTGCACTTCAATGATCTCCCTTGATCATCACTGACTAGCCAGGATTGTTAAAGCAGATAAAACTGTTGGACATTAAAACCTTGATAATACTGATGAAAGCTGGACACTTACCTGAGCCAGGCAGAACAGTGCAGAGAATACTGGCTTGACATTGTGGATTTTAGCTCCTCACAGGGAGCTGCTGTAAGACCACATCACAGAGCTACTGCAGCTAAGTTATTAACCCCTATCTTTCAGTACATGGTAAAACCCATGCAAGGTTTATCTCTTTGGCTGTGGAGCTCCAGCAGTGCAAAATTGTCTCTGAAACCAATTTAGCTGATGTCCTAGCTGCAAAGAGAATAAATTGTTCACTGTGCTCCTAGAGTACTCATTGGGCACTCTATGAATGAGGTGCTTTTCTTCATGTGCCAGGTAGGTTTGTAGCCGTTGAAAGCATCTGAGAGTTCTCTACAACAGTTTACAGCACCAGACTAATGCCTATTTTTCTGAATCTTTTCCATTTTTTTTTATAACTGGCACTTTATTGATAATATTTCAGGAGTTTTTGGAGTTTGTGCTTTGGGTCACATTTGTGCTATGAAAGAGAATAACGAGAATGTGAAGATATCTTCTCTACTGATTTATCTGTGTCTCTTTCCTTCTTTACAGCATTTTGTTTGCAGACATTGTGGGGTTCACTAGTTTGGCATCACAGTGTACTGCCCAAGAGCTGGTGAAGCTGCTGAATGAGCTTTTTGGAAAATTTGATGAATTAGCTACAGTAAGTACAACCTTGTTATTTCAATTTAATTTACATTTCCTTCTGGAAAATGCTACATCAGTTATGCATGCTAGAAATCTGTAATAGACTGATTTAGCCCCACATGTCATGAATTTTGAAAGCTTCAATCTTTTATTAATATTCTAGATAAAAACCAATCTTTTTAATTGTTTAGGAAAGAAGTGTAGGTGCTATTTTTAAACATACTTTTCTTCCCCCTTCATGCAGTCCATCAGCGTTCTTCATTGGTTTTGTTTGTACAAAATAGAGAAAATGTTTCAATATTTACATTTTTATCCTTCATCGAAAAAAATCAGAAAAATGGAAAATATGAATATTGGCAGTATGGCATAAAACCTTCTGTGATAATAGGAAGCTAGAGGGTAAAATTCATTCTTCACAGAGAGCACTCCTTAAAACAGAAATGATGGTAGCTTTTCAGAGAGGTTATTGGAGGCAAAGTAGGATCCATATCATAAATTGATGACTATGTTTTTGCACTTATATTCTGCTAGATTCCCTAAGGAAGAGAAAATGAGAGAAATGTTCCCTGCCTATAACTCCAAGCAGCCTAATTTGACAAGAACCATTTGATGGGAAATGATACGAATTTCTGTGCCAGAAAACGTCACACATCTTGTTTCAAATTACATTTAACAAGATGCTGAAAATGTGTTTTCCCCCTGAACAAAGCAGAACTTCATCAAATCTATCTTATTTGCCAGCTGTCCTTAAAACCTCCATAGCTGAGAAGTAACTCTTCCACATAAATTATGCTCCTCTACTGTCTAGCTATTTTGTCCTCAGACTGTGCAGCAGCCTAAAGAAAATATTTGTTTAGGCCTTTGAAATAAATAGCATCCACATTTTTTCAGTCCAAACTCACTTCTCCTTGATGCAGTCTTTCAAGTGAGATCTAAAGCATGTGGACATTTTGCATCTAAACCTCCTTCTTGATAAACAGTTCTCAAGCACCCCAAGGAGAAAGAAACCTTCTGCTTCACAAGGTGCTAGGGTTGAGCAAGACCTATTCTTAGCTGAGTGGGTTATCCTTTGATGGAGTGCTATGTTCTGATTTGCACTAGATATTCAAGTCATAACAGAAAAAGGACTCGTGTGTTCCCTTCTTTCCAAGGAAAGCAGAAGATTAACTTAGATGCTTAGTAGAGATGCAATAGAATTCTAGGAGTTTAGGCATGAATTTGTGTAACCAATTGATTACTGCAACTACTGGCAGTGTCTCATAGAAAGCACAGGTCCTCAGCCCAGAGTACTTCATAGATTATGCCTTAGAAATAAAAATGGACTTCCATTTATATAGTTATTTGTGAGAGCTTAAATGATTTGAGAAGATCAAATATCCTCCTTACTTTGCTTTCATTTTAATTTTATTACTGAATTTCATCCATTATATGTCAACCAGACATCTAATAAGCTCTGTTAAACTTATAATGCTGTTATTTCTGGAGTCTTTACAGCCATTAAATACAGAGCCATGTAATAAAGGGGAAGCACTGTGGTATAACACAAGATCACATGTGTGCACACAGAAATAGATAAGCCTAAGATGTGTCACGGCACTGAAGCCAGGGACATGGCTGCCCTACTGTGCTTGCTCCCTCTGCAGTGGCTGTGTGCTGTCAGAAGGCAGAAGGTACCAGCCTTCAGGCAGACGCCAGCTTTTGGAGCAAGGTCAGTTGTTTGTTCGTGGAAGAAGTAGTTTGGAGATAGCAGAAGAGCCAGAAAGTCTTAGTTTTTCTGTTCAGCCTGCAAGGATTCTTTTTCAAATTAAAAAAAAAAAATCTCATGGTTTCTTTCAGCTATGTGAGGAAGATTTGCTATTTAGGGGTCCTTTTAGTTCAGATTGTGCTTCCCTGAGGTGTAGTTAAGGACGGACCTACAAGCTTTCCTTAGTGCCTTGTTGAGACTTGTAATTGTGTCTTCTGCAGTCAGGGAAAGGTTCTGAGAAGTACCGTTTTTCAGAAGGATTCTGATCTCCTGGTTAAAACAGCTTCTAGGTATTTAGTATTAGGTCAAAACAGAGGACTGGGCTGATTTTAAAACTGTGCTGTGCTTGAGTATTCAGAATGATTAAAGAGGAAATTGCAGAGACTTTAAAGAAGAGTGTAACAGTGATAGGTAGGGTCCCTGTGATTACTAAAGCGCAATTTGTGAGCGTACCTGTTGTGTGCTTCTGTTTGTGTGCTGCTGTTTCTTGGGAAACAATGTCAACTGGAAGGTGCAGTTTATGACTACCTTTCTTGAAACAATTGCCCTGTCTTAAAAATATAATACTTTAAGAGAGTACCTCCCACCACTGTAGAAAGTAAAATGAGTATAAGGCAGCATATATTTGCTGGGAGCCTCAAGATGAATCTTGGCATTTTGGCACATTGACACATTGTAGAAATAGTGAATTTTTGCTTTTTGACAGCATAGTTCTGCTAAACTTCGTCCTTCCCATATTTAGAAGCTGGTTTATGCTTTTTATATTAGTTATTTCTCTCTTTCCATATGCTGTTTCTTTGGATGTTTCTTGGTTTGTGTTTTTTTGAGGGGATTGTTTTTGTAAGGCACATAGTTTTGTTCTCTTTGAAATGCTATACCTTTTTTTAAAAAATCACAATAGTTTCAGATATAGTTACAACTCATGACAGGGAGTTCTGAAAGCAAATCTTATGTTTCAATATAAAGTCATTCAGTTACTTTGAAAATGTACTTTAGAATTCTGTTAGTAGAGAAGGGGAAAAAATCCTGATCTTACTACTTCCTCTTAGAATTCATTTGTACTTTTATCATGTCCTTTCATGTCTATTCACCTCTAGAGAAAGTATATTTTTTAAACACTTATCTTCCACACGTTATTTTTCCCTTGCAAATCACTGAGTCTTGGGAAGAGTGCTAGGGAAGAGACAATCAGAATACAGTACTTAAAATCATAAAATCATAAAATATCTTGAGTTGGCAGGGACCCATAGAGATCACCAAATCAAAAGTTCTTTTCCTTGCGGTACTACCTAAAACTAAACCATATGATGAAGAGCATTGTCCAGATGCTCCCTGAAAATTATGGAATGATTCCTATTTTCTTTGTCACAATAGCACTGTTTGGTTTCTTAAAGAAACAGTCTTAGGTAATCATATTTCATATAGGATTTTGAGGTCTCCTCAGTAATTTTTGAGTCCTAAGGCCCACTTCAATCACTTTGAAGGAATGTGAGTCTCAAAAATATAAACAAAAATGAGTGTCATTATTAGTATCCTTGCAGGAGTGTGACTTCATCCTAGACAGACATCAGAGAATCCATGCAGGAAGGTGCTATTATGAATGTCCTGGGGTTCATTTGTATGTCTGGTTACTGAAGTTTTGTAATGTCACCGTCTTTAGGCACCCTGATACAAGCATTTGGGGTGAGTTTGTCCATGCAAGGACTCCCTTGGGACATAACAATAACAAGCCACCTTCCTGAACATAGAGTTGGTGAACTTTCTCATCAGGCCCATGAACAGTTAAACTCAAAAGGATTGATTTCAATTGGATTTTATCTCCTGCTCAGGCTTAGTTTACTTAGTCCTGGATGTTACGCTGAAGTTTTTTGGTTTCCTCCCATTAAACAAGAGTAGCTTTGTGCAGTCTCAGATTTGGCCCTGCTGATAATCATTCTGCTTTACATATTATCTATAAATGCTCCAAGCAACTGGTCTTTGAATGAGGTCTTCAGATGCCTTGCAATCAACCTTTGATACTCTAGCTAGCATTCAGTTTGTCATTCTTCAGCTTACTTGTAAGAGTGACAAATTTTAATGAGATATAATCATTTGCATTATGCTGTCATGGTCAAAGTTCTATTATGTTTTGATGCAGTTTAGACATGTCCCAAATATTTGACTTGTAATATATCATCTTAATAGAAAAGAGGAGGCAGTTATACAACATCCTGAATTTTAATGAAACAGGTTTGATTTTTAGAGAAGTTTCTATTTTCTTTAATTGCTTTGTTCTTTGGTATATCTTTTTTCTCACATACTTCCTGCATCTAATCTACATGGAGAATTAATTATTTGTCTTTAGAGATTCAGCTATTTGCCTTTCAGCATCCATCTTTCTGCATCTTGGACTTCTAAAGCGTTTCATTTACAAGCTGACAAGGATAAGAGTTTTAGGTGCTTTTCAAAGGACATCACTAGCAGAGGGTTTTAATGTTCTGAATGAAAGTTCTTATTTCTTCATGACACTTTTGGTATCACATCTATTTGGTAGACTTATACACACCACTTCCTTGTTCTTTCCATTTACAGTTACCTCCAGGCTTTGTCAGGCTGAGTCTATTTTTATTTCTTTCCATTTTAATTTAGTATCCTTCCTTGATTGCCTTCTTAGCATTTAACAATTTTTACTTTGCATATTTCAACTTTACTGAAGTGTTTCTTTCTACCAATTTCAGCTCAAAGATACTGAACTGAAAAACATTGTTTCTGAGCCTTAGGCAAAGAATCAGTAGATAGTATTTTTAATCAGCTTATGTGTTTTTTAACTGTGTCAAGAACAGTCAGTTCTTTGCTGAGCATTGAACTAGATTTTCCTAGAAGTAATCACTCTAAAAATTGCTTATATTGCATCTATATAATGTTTTTAGTTTATATTAAGATAATTATGATGAATTTTTAAAATATAAAATGAAAGAAGTTTTGTGGCCTGTTTAAGATGGGCAAATTAGTGCTGGAAAGCATAAGTATAAACTTATAGCATGCAACCCTTCTTTGTGAAAATTAGTGTGCACTAGGGGGCAGGATATTTATAAATGCTAATTTTAAGGGGACTTGTCTCCTCAATTCCTCTTGAAAGTCAGCACAGACACAGGATCCCACTGAGGCAGATCACTACATAAGTTTAAGTCCAGTTGTGAGCAGCCATCTGGAGACATCTCCTAGGAGAGAGCTAAGGAAGTAAACTTTCTTAAATGAAAGTGGTCTAATCAATAGGCCTGTAGCTATGTAGGATCAGGAAATAATGATGTGTGTGCAGAGCAAAGCTGAAATAAGTGTCTGGGGAAAAAATTAACATTACACACTTTAAGTACTCTAAGAACATATAAATGGCCAAGTACTCCAGAGAGTAGTTCTTGCCTATTTTACAGTATATTATAGGTAAGAGGATACTGTGCTTGATATGCTAATTCTTTATCACAATTCTTGCATAATTTGTATGCTCATAGTAAATTACCAAATTGTTCTTGAGTTTGTATACTGCAAATATGAAGTTTGCATCTTTGTGCAGGACTGTATTGGATTGTTCCAATCAGCCTCAGGTGGTTGAAGTTTGGGCATCTGTACTGACACTTATTGTTTTGACCTGTTGTGCAGCTAGCATACAGAAAAGTATTTCTGGAATATGGAAAAATAACCATTTCCTGAAATTTAGAGCTTAATTTTTCATCATTTTAGAGTGTATTTGCTTTAGGCTTGCTTCTCCTGGAATACATTTTCATAAAAACACAGAATCTGAAAGGATACTTAGTAAACCTAGTAAGGAGACAAGCATGTGTGTCAGTCATGATGATTGTATAAAAAATACTTGCTAAAATCCTTTTTCATTTCCAAGTAAATTCATATATAACTGTTGCATAGGTTTTCACTCTCCAGAACTAGAAACATTTTGACACTTTATTTTGGTAAAATTACACTCCATGTAAAGTCAGGAAAGAATTTATTGTAAGAATGAGAATGTAGACAAAAGTTAGGTCTTTTCAGGTCAGAATATATAATTGCCGATAAAATTGAGAGAAAGCATTTAAAACGAATGCCATCCTTTTTAAAGCTATAATGAATAATTGTACATTTTTTCATGTATAATGTGGCTCCCACAATGGTAGATAATTTGTAATGGCTTCACAAACACATTACTAAATTTACTAATTTACTAAAAGCGTACAAATACTCATCTGGAGATGGCCAGCTTTCCCCAGTCAGAGCCTATCCAGTAATTTTCAAGTAATTTCCTATACTTCCTATACTGCATTTGTTTCCTTTTCATATTTTCTGCCACTGTAGAAAGTCTTTTTAAGTGTATGCTAACTCTTATTGCAATAAGTATGTCTCCAATACTCTGCTAAATCAAACTCCATGGAGTTTTGCAGTTAGCTCATTCTCAAGGCTTTTTATGCTGGGACTAGCAGATGTACAAGAACTAATGTTAGTTATAAAGTCACTATTTGCAAGATTTATTCCATTAAAATGTTATTAAAATAGTTCTTTCAATTTTTAAACCCACACTTCAAAACCTGGAGGCAAAATGGAAAAATATGTATGCAGTAATTGACAGGGTCCAATGGAATTTTCTAATGGGCTGCACAGTTTTCATAAGTGTATTATCACTACTGGCACACTGCAATATAATAGAGCTGGTAGTAGTCCATGTCACTTTATTACACTTAGGATTTGACAATGAAACTTATCTGAGAAGATGGCTTCAATAATCTCTCACATTGTGACCCACATTCAGTATAGTTATTAAAATAGATTTGGATGCTACTCAAATATGTTGCTATATCTCTTTTGTTTTACTGAAAAAAAAAAAAAAAACAAGATAGGTGATAATAGTCTGTCATTAATGAAAGCTGCAGATGTTGTGAGTAAACTGCAGCCAGCTCTGGGGCTCTCAGCACAAGAGAGACCTGGATCTCTTAGGCTGGGTCCAGAAGACAGTGACAAAAATGATCAGAAGGCTGGAACATCTCTCCTGTGAAGAAAGCCTGGGGGGTTACCTGAAGAAGAAGGCTCCTTTCAATCTATAAAAGGGGGCTTATAAAAAAGTCAGCAAGGACTTCACCAAGGCCTGTAGGACAAAAAGGCTTTAAACTGAAAGATTCCAAAGAGTACTGAGGTAGAGTTCTAAAGAACTCATGCCAGTCTAATCCCATGTTCTCCTCTTTTTCTGCATGTAGCTGTGTCCTTTGAGAATACTGCTACAGTCTAGGAGATATTCACTCGGTTGTACTTTTCATGGAATTCTTTCAGTTCTGTTTTTCTCTAGAGCTCTTTGATGTACAAAACTGTTACAGCTGAGGGGAAAAATATAAATTTTTTTATGTTTCACTTAACTTTAGAATAGAATTAAATATATTAAGAAAGTGTCACTTTCAAAAAATGTAAAGCAATCACTTACAAAGAATATCTTCCTGTCATCATACACTGAACTTAATAACTTGGTACAGCATTGCTTAGTTACCTTATACAGCCTTCCAACTAACACCATCCGATTCACTGCCTTTTCTTTTATGGCCTTGAAAGAGGGTGATTTGTCCTTCACCATTTTCATAACAGCCAAAACTGTACTATGTTCTTCCAAAGGCACCTGGAGCAGTAAGACAGTCACTATATCTCTGCTTAAAGGAAGGAGTGGATTAGTAATTCCAGAAATAGGTATCAACACCCAAATATCTTCTACCAGTCTCTATTTAAATCTTTTGGAAGGGGGAGCTCAAAACTGGTATCTGGCCCACAACTATCAGCCTGAGACACTTTGGTCAGTACTGCAGAGAATGAATATTAAAATTTGCCTTTATCCCATATCTGTGTATATATGCAAGAGGGTATAGGTAAATTTGCAGAACTGTGTGTCTGCATGTCAGACATGTGCATATGCACATATTTATGGATAGATGCATATATCTGTACTGTATGATAGATAATATATAGGCTTTTATGATTTTGTTCCAATCTAATAAATAACTGTAATGGAATTGAATAGAGACATAATTTCATCTTCAGAGGATGTAGCAGAAGACACAATTCTTTCTTCAAGTCTTTTGCATGTGCACACACATCTGTAGTAAATTATAACTTTGAGAGTGATTCAAAGCTTTCTAATCCAATTTTCTACTGAGATTAAGCATTTTGGCAGAAAGTGCTACAAATGTTAAATATGCTGCACATGCTACATACATTGGAAGATGCAGTGATAACAGTTGTAAATCCTATTTTTCCTTTCTCAAGACCTCTTTGGAAGCAGAATGAAGTTCTAGGTGTGTGAAGAGAGATAAATAAAGAATGCATTTCGTTGTTCTTTTTTGTCTTCAGGGATTTTTAGAGATGCTTTGAATATTTTCCCCCAGGAGTCATTTTATACAGTAGTAACTAAGAAAGGTCTGTAGCTGTCATGTGGCTAGCCTGGATTATTGAATTATATCTTGGGTCCCTGAGGATAAGAGGGACAGCTGGTATAAATTACTCTAATTCCCCTGAAACACATGATGCCACGGTGATTAATATGGACTGAAAATTTGATCTCCTTTGCCTACCTGATAAAGACAATTCAGAGGATTCCTCCAACAAAGGAAGCTGTTGGATTGGGGCTTTCCAAATGAAAGTGACAGATAATCCAAGAAGAAAGAAATAGAGAAGAAAATATGAAGGGAGAAAACCCCACAAATACTTCCACGAAGGTTCCTTTCCTGAGGGACACTGATATTTCTTTTGTCCCATTGAACATCTGTAAGGGAAGATGACCATGGCCCTCTGGCACTGCCTGGCCGCAATGATGAAGTTCTTGACAGCAGAGCTAAAAGTTCATCTGTTTCTTCTTCAGCCCTCTTAGTTCACCATTTCGCCCCAGAGTTAATTCTACTTCAGTGAAATCTGAGCCATCAGAAAATTGCATTTAGCGGTTTCCCTCTATCCATGACTTCTCTTCAATATGTGAAGAAAATATTGAGCTAGTAAAATTTTTTTCAGGGAGTAGGGCAGTTCTTTTCACCCCACAGAGGCATGCAGGTGTTTTGAGCTCCAGAACTGTTTCCTGTGCTTCCTGTGCATCCCTCTCTTTCCAGTCTTTCACTGTGTGTAAGGCTGCTCCTGTAATATTTTGCAGCTATGCCCACTGAGTATCCAGAGATCTCCCATAGCTGAAGTCTGACATATAGCAAGGATGTCAAAGCCTTGCCCTGAAACCATAAAACCTTCTGTAAGTCCAGGTCTAATAAATCTCTTCTCTTTGGCCTCAACATTTAAACAGCTGAACCTGAACATATATGAGCTTTGATTTTCTATTATCTTTTCTTTAAGACTTTAACTTTGCAATCACTAAGCATTGTAGGTAGTGAACAAACTCCTGTTGCCATTTATGTAGGCTAAGCAAAACAAAATGTTCCTATTTCTAAAGTCCATAGCATTATGAGGGAGTCCAAGTCTAGTAGGGTCTGAGTTGGGGGAAATGGGAAACACTATTTATGCATCTTTTTGTAGGCCTTATTAATCCTTTCCCTTACTCTGCAAAGCATGGCCAAATCCGCATTGGCTGAATATGGTAAAGAAACTTTTTAAACCTTAGATGATGCAGCTTTTATTAGAAATTATAAAAAAATCTTTCTAATATATGGATAAATAAAGTCCTGCCTACTCATAGACTGTGATTCCAGGAGATTAGAACAATAAAAGTCTGAAAAGCACACCTGCAGATTGCTTTCAGACTTGCAGACAAATAAATTGATTAATAAAATAAGCATAAAATATATTGCAATTAATTTACACGGGGTCAGACTCAGCCTTGGCACAATTCCACTGCAGTCAATGGAGTTACAAGACGGAGTTCAATGTTTGCAGTTTTAAAACCTTGTGGTTTTATCTGACCTTCCTTTTTGACTCACTTTTATAGGTACCACATACCACAATGACACAGGACTATGTAAAAATACATAGATTGTTGTAATGACAGAAGGAAGTCCAGGGCCTCATTCTGGCATTAACATTTGCCATCTCCAAAATACATAAAAGCTTTAAAGAAACTCTTCTGCTACCAGACAGAGTTGCAAGCAAAAAAAATTGATCCTGATTTTGGATCTATTCACATAACAATTACTTACTTGGATAGCTTATTAATAAAAACAAAGTTCCAGTAATGATAATAAGGACTGTTGCAATATGACATATGGGAAAGATCCTCCTTTAAAAGACTTTGCACTTATTCAGTATGATCTCTCAGTTCTAGAGAACATCTGACTGTCCTTCTTATGGGTTTTGCTGGGAGAAATCTGACACCTTCTTTATTATTTCTTTGAGGCAACATATATAAGTGTATGTATATTTATGTATAAGCTTTTTTTACAAAGTGTAAAATCTTTTTCCTTTTTATTAAAAAATAACCTTATCCTAGGTATATCAAACATTTGTCTTATCTGGTACAAGAATGTGAAGTTAATGTTCTGAATTTTCAGTTTTTCAGTCTGAGTTGACAGACTTCACTCTTATGCAAAAATGCATTAAATAAAGGACTGCAACAACAACAAAACCTCAGAGTTGTTTGAAACAAAGGCCTCCCCCTCCTAGTTTTACATAACAGACAGATAGAATAAACTGCTTTACTTTCCTGAAAGTGTGAAGAAAGCTCTTAGTAACTTTGAAATGTCCTCTGCTTTCTGAGTTGGACTTCCACTACACACTGACTGACCCTGTGACTGACAGTTGTGCCAGAGGGATTTCTGCAGATCCACTTGGAAATGTCTCAGTAAGGCACCACAGGTGGGCAAGCTGCCTGGCTAATGCAGTGCTGGCAATCTCTAGTGCTTTTTATCATGTGCATAAAACCAAATTATCTGTTGTTTCTAAACAGACACTGCTTGTATCAGTTGTGACTGGAATTTGTAACTAAGACACATGAATTCATCAGCATAACAAATGTGAAAAATATTGATGAGAGAAGGATTTTTTAGAAGTTGCTGAGGAAATAAAACAAAGACAGAGAATGGGGTTGTTTTGTTAATTTCCATAACAGTCCTTAAAAAGATGGCTTTTTCAAAGCTGCACTGTGGCTCTTTCCTGGAAGTCTACCTCACATATCAAGAAAAAGAAAACAAGCAATTTTTCTAGAGATTACAGTATATTAATTGATAAATCAGGATAGTGAGGATTATATCTGATAAGGAACAAACAGGCTAGTGATTTCAAAACCAGCAGGTGATTTAGCCATTTGTCTTCCATCAAGATAAATATCTCTCCAGCAAGTACTATTGCATTTATTTTCTTCTTCTTTTAATTTTGTACTGCACAAATAAGAAATTGACTCAGAAAAGTGGTAATGGAGGAAACTCTGTTTTCTTAGGTTTTTTTTTTGTTTGTTCCTTTAATTATCTACCAGGCTGTTACCAAGTCATTAGAAATGAGTCGTTTGTGAAGTAGACAATAATAGGAGAAATCCCTGATTGATTAACATTTATGTGTTGTTCACCCCAAGTTACTCAAATGGCTTTTCTGAATAGTTTTCCTAAGGGTCAAATAGGCATTTCCTGGCCACAAATCATGCATACCAAATTTGAAGATTAAAATATATATAGATATAAAGATATATAGAAGATTTTGAAGTACAGGCCAAAACGGAATTTATTTTAGAAAGCAGGCTTCAGCTTTAACTACTGGGTACACTCTAGCACTTCAAGATCTGGGTTGAGGGGGAAGCCTTTTTTTGATAGTATAATCTAGTGGTATCTAGTGAAAAAACTTTGTGTTTTCCATTAAAAAATGTAGTGATTAGTGCCCAAAAACCTTGAATTAAAAGGACTGTTCTGTGTCAACGTAGATTTTGAGATCTGCATATTACTTTGTGTGCATCAATAATTATTTTGCTTATATAATACCATTTAGCAAAGGATTTTTAAAAAGTCTGAGTAAAATTGGTGAGGCAGTTTTGGCTATAGGCTGCAGAAATAGTGTTAGGGCCCTGGTGATAGTCATCCTAAAAGAATTATGCTTGTATTCATTCAAATATATATTAGCAATGATAATTAGAGGTATATTTTAAATCCTGCTGTACAGAAGAACAAATGTACAAATGTTAAGTAGTCACAACTGGAAGTTTTTTCTATTACTTAAGCACACCCAAAGAGACAGCTCTCTTCTTTGATGTGAGATCTGAATTTGCTGCTTAATTTATTAAAAGAAGTAGACAAGCCAACTTTTCCAAACAGTGCCTTCTTCCATGCATGAAGAGAGGCAGTTCTTGTTTTACAGTACTTGCTCATTACTGAGTTCCATTTACAAAGAAATGAGGCATGGGAATGCCTGCAGCAGGAAGTGTGTGTAGCAACAAGTCCCAAATGCTGGTATACATGGTGACATGTCTGAGAGAAAAGGATCACTGGGGGCATAATCATTGCTTCTGAGCTGGAATATGGGTAAGGACGTGGAGAATGTGGTCAGGAAGGCTTTAATTCTTGTAGGCAGAACACTGGATGAAAATATATTCCTGCATGAGAAACTGGATGAGTATGATTCTATGATTAGGGGTGTTTTTTTTCAGAAATTTTAAATTCCACCATCACTGCCCTCTCTTTTCTTTCCCCTTTCTGTGTTGCTGAAGTCAAGTCTATATGGCACACTGCTGGGAAAAGAATCAGACTTCTGTAAATCCCCTCCCATCATATTCACAACAGCTAATTTTTCATAGTGTTTGCTGGAATAATCCCAGTTTTGTAAGATGGATTCATTTAATCAGGTTATTTACTTTTCTGTGCCAAACTCTAAGTAGGTAGAAGTTGCTATAGCATGGTTACAAAAGATACCATCATCTCTTCATGCCTCCTCATAGTTTATTAGTTAAAGGTATTGGTCTTTTAAAGGCATTTTGTTATGTGCTCTCTGTTTAGGAATGAACTTTCTGCTCAGACAGATGTGCAATTATCACATGCCATCATTTTTTGTATTTTTTTAAATGGGAGAGTTTTAGTCAGACCTATTTGGCTGTAGAAATCAAATTTAATGCAAACAGGAGATAAATTTGTTTGTAATGCAAAATGACTAGCTTCTCATCTGTAAGTCTGTCATACTGATCATGCTGTATTGCAAACTGTGGTTTATGAATAGGTAATGCAAAAATGCATGTACCTTTGCACATAAATAAATAATCTTTCCTGGTGAATTGGAACTGAATTCGAAACGGAAGTTTCTCAGAATGCAAACGTTTCCTAATATTCAGCAGTGGTTGGCCTCAGTCTTTTGGTTTGGATTCATATAGAAATTAAGTCTCATTGTAAATCTTGAGTTTATGGTAATCTAGCATGAGGGCAAGGCAATAACATTTGTTCTACAACTATATCTTTAAGTAATGTTAACCCACGTGTTTTGAACAATGCAGGGCTGATGTCCAGTATATACGTATCCATTTATAAATAAATAAACAAATGTGTGTGTCAACTGTTGTGTACAGGGAACCCAGATTTCACAAACTGTAAATTACCTCATTTGATCACGGAAAGATTCCCTGAATTATTGCATAGTGTTAGAGAAGATTTTTACCCTGTTAATATTGGAATATTTATATAAATAGTAAAACTTTTCCCATTCTGTTTTTATGAAAGGAAAATCATTGCAGAAGAATAAAAATCCTAGGGGATTGTTACTACTGTGTATCAGGATTGACCCAGCCCAAGACAGATCATGCCCATTGCTGTGTTGAAATGGGACTGGATATGATTGACACCATCACGTAAGTACCATGCATGGTGAGCCCAGACAGGAGGGCTGCAACAGCTCCCATGTGGTGTTCAGGAAATGTGCTCCTAGGAAAGAAATGCTGGAATACTTATGTGCTCTTAGTCTGCTAGCACTACTCACTCAAATCCAGTCCTGATGTATGCCTGTTGTATAGGTGTTTGTCATCTCAAAATCTGATTATTCCTTTTTAATGTAATGTTTAAACTTTTCGTTTATTCTGGTTTTCAGAAATGTAACGTGAAATTTATTTTGCTGCTCGGATTTTTGTTTATGCTTGAGAGGTCTACATTGATCATTATTTTGCCAAGGCAAAAAATATGGATGTGAGAGAACTGTGAATGAGCTTTTAGCTAAAGCTGGAGATCTATTTCATTATGTAGGTGGGAAAGGATAAAGATGGAAAATTTATTCTCTACTTCTCATTTTCATTTGCTAAAGATACTAAAAAATCTCTCATACTGTGAAGAGTTGGGCAAATTACGTAATTTTCTCCCTTATTCAATGCACGTTCATCACGTTTGTAAGCATTGTACAATTCATAAAATACTTTGTAATATCTTAATCTATCATTTATGATAGTCTGTATAAATAGAAAATATAAAATCCTAAAATAATATGTGCATTCTTTCAGCAGTATATGGATACTCCATTTATAAGGAAGCCCTGACTTTTAGAAAGATAATTAGATGTACAGGTCTTGTACAAATTTTTCAAAAGCCTTTTAGTTCGGGATTTTTTCAAATCCCTGGAAAGCAATAGATGACACTCTTATCCTCTTTTAAACCTAGTATTAATCTTTAATTCATTAGTTGTGCTGTATTTCATGTATACAAATAAGGTATTGATATAGCAGTTGGAACTTTCCTCTTCTGAATGTTCAAGTTTTACTATTAGAAATTAATATATTCCCTTTTTAGGGTATATTTTATTGTCTACTGACATGATAATGTAAACTTAAAAAAAAGGAGTTGAATTAGAAAAGAATGAACTAGGACTGTTCAGCCTGCAGAAGAGAAGGCTCAGAAGGACTCTTATTAATGCAGACAAATACCTAGTGAGAGGGAGTAGAGAGGACAAAACCAAACTTTTCTCAGTGATATTCAGTGCCAGCACTGGAAATGGGAGAGGAAATGGGCACAAACTGAAATACAGGAAATTCAATCTCAATAGAAGAAAACCTTTTTTTTTATTGTGGAGGTAGTCAGATACTTGAGAGGTTCCACTGAAAAGTTGTGACATTTGTGTCCTTGGAGAAATTTAAACCCAGCTGGGCACAGTTCTGTAGCTGGCTGTTCTCTGAGCAAGTATATTGGTCTAGATGATTTCCAGAGGCCCCTTGCAGCATCAGCAACTTTGCAATTTTAAGTGGATGAGCTGTAGTGCTTTATCTAGATATGTTTAGTCAGATGTAGTAGAAGGTAACTGGCCATTTCAGGACTTTATTTTTTAAAGAATTCATAGATTTTAGGTCTTTTGTGTTAGTGGTCAGAGCATGGTGAGAGAGCAAGATGGGTAAGAGTCAAGGTTCTAAGACAGTGCCAGATTTACTTAGGATTGTTTGATAGCTAGGGACCTATTCTGCATTTTTTGTGCATAAGCACAATTTGTCTCTCTCCCTCACAGAAACCAGAGTTAGAAGATAGATTCCCCAGACTAATTTATTTTAAAATATGATTAGTAAATAAGAACTCAGGAGCTTGTGACAGTGAAGTTGGAATGCAACATTTTATATTGCATTGGTATGATAATTAGGCTTCGTTTATCAATTCCATGAAATACAAAGTCACTTTTTTTAAACTTTCCCCTTTCATGCAGAGGTAGATGCCAGCTAGTAGTCTTTTCAAAGTCTATTCACTTTACCGTAGACTTCAGGTCTTGGCACTGCAAATTTATGCTTGGAATTGGTCATCCTTAGTGATAGATTTGTCCTATTACCTGGAATACATAAATAAATAAATAAATAAAATCACTTGAACTGTGATTCATGTGATGAATCTGTCAAAAGTGTCCATCCCAGAGATACTTACTAACAAGACGTGGGTTTTTTCTGGAAAATCAAGGAATAGAAATTTCCATGGCCAATTGATGGTTCTGTGATTGGACTGTGTTGAATGTGTTCATATAAAGTGATATATTCCATTCTCTTTATATTCTGTGTAACTGTTATTTAAGTATCCTACAAGGTGGTGCTGAATGTATCATCTGAGAACATAATTTTCAAAGTATTATAATTATAATTTTCACAATTTCATTCACCTTCCTCAAAGTGTTTTCTTCAAGGGAACCAAAATAATTGTGGGAGAAGCTTTTTATTCTTAAAAACTGACAAAATAGATAGTGTTATATTCTGCTTCTATTCCAAAATAATTTCTGCAGCCATTGTGTCAGTGCCTCAGTGCAGACCAGGTGCTTGTTCTACTCTAGAGTTACTTAAAGCACCACATCAATGAGTGAAGTGTTCAGTACCACCAATGTTGCTCTTACAATATGAGTTTTGACTGCCAAGCTTTTGTTAGCAATAAAATTTAAATGATCATATTTGTTAGTGCCTCTAATATGTCATGTATTTCTCCAACATGGCAGATGTCCTAACCTTGGTTATGAAAGCTGTATTAAGCCAAGTACTCCCTTCACCTTACTTAAATTGATTGCAACATTTGAAAGTTACAGTCTCATACACTGCAGTTTTTTACCTTCTAAATAGATATATTTGTTAGCTAATTGCCATGTAGAAAAGTTATGCCCAGGTAACAAAGCTCTTCCCTCCGTCTCCTCCAAAAGCTGTCTAGAGTTCTGTTTTAAGCTAGTATTATGGGGGAAATTTTATACATTCTTACTAGTTTTGTCTTTCCTTAGACAGCACTTCATCAGTGGATATACATTTTATTAAACAATTCTTTGGCTCAGTCCAGCAGCTCCTCTTAGCAGATGAAATGTGGTGAAATGACACACTCATTTAACTGCATTCAATAACATTGCAGAGCAAGAAATAATCTGTTTCCAATTGGAAATAAGGAGAGATTCTGAGTGAGCGGTCTATAAATACTAGATTTTGGACTGGGTCAAAATACTCAGGTTAATATTCATAAACTTGTCAAAACTGTAATGGAACCCGTAATCATTCCTGTTGCCACACAGGCAGTACATTTTCATGATGCTTCTTCCATTAACACCTTATTAGGATGCCATTTTAGTACTGACTCAGAGGGAATTTCATGGCTGGCTGCATCACTGACTGAGTGTAGTATGGAGCATGGAGCGTGTGTGGTATGAAGCTGGGAGCATGGCACAGTAGGAGCACATGATCTGTGGATCACAGCAACTGCTGCTGACTGATTTAGTTCAACCTACATGCACTATGGTGAGGAGGAGAAGGGTTATTTTAGAATAAGTCTCATCTGACCTTCTGACTGAATGTGATTGCTGGATGTGGGCTTTGAAGTGGTCTGAAGCAAACTGTCCATGAACCCTTACTTCTTGAGAACTGGGCAACCCAGTGGGGTTTATCAGCTATTTTCTGTGACATGTAGGTGATTTGATCCCAAATGGATGACTCTACCTAATGTGAATGACTCCACCAGTCATCCTGTAAAACCCCACAGGTGGAAGCTGGGCTTATTTGCACCTGGGGAGGCTTTTGCACTGGGGAGGTTGATGCTTGAACTGTCTCCTTTCGATGGGTTTGGTCATTGGCTGACCAAAAGCACTGGGAGAGGGAGAGGAACTACAGCAGCCAGTTTGCATAAGTCCAGTGGAAATCAAGTTTTCGTGTGTGATTTTTTCTGAGGAAACAGACAGAAGCATTAACTTCCCTTATGTCAACACTCTTGAATCTTTTCCCTGGTCATCCAAAAGTCCAGGGCCTGGAAATGTTTGGACTGGCAGGAGTCAATTGACCAAGTTTTTAGAGAACAAGCAGCTGCATTTTTAAGAAGCTGTCTACCATTGGTGAAACAGGAAACATTCATTTCTGCAGGTATCTTTAGACCTAAAGAAAAGACTTAAATAATTATAAGAAATGGCATGCAGAGCTTTTTTGTTTCCCTCCTTGAATGCTCAGGAACACAGGTCTGGAGCTGTTCTGCAGATGATCTAAATAACTTTCATGGCTTGTAGCAGCACATAAAATATTTGTCGTTAAGGAGGGAACTAGAATTTAAAAGCTTTGTAGGGTACTCAAGCTGTCAGGGTAGATGCTTTTCTTATTAGTCAGTTGCATAGACTATAAACACAACTGGTTCAAAAAGAAAATGGTTTTTGATTTCCATTTGTTTCTGGGCCTACTTTTGTGTTAACATTTGGAAAACTTTAGTATAGGAAGTTATGAGAGAATAAGTAATAATGAATAATTTATTTGTGAAACTCTTTTTTCCTATTCCTGGCTTGTTTGTGAAATGCTGATATTTTCTTAGAAATGTATCTATAATTTAAAATACCTCAGTGGAAATTTTTGTGGTATTTTATTGTAGAAATTTGATGTTGTCTGGGAACATGATCATTGTACTGCTCTGAATTTAAATTTGGTCTCTTCTTTATATATTTTCTAATATTCCTCATTTTTAATAATTCAGTGGGGTATAGTTACGGAAATTATCTGCATAAAGAGCACAAAGGTCTACAAAATGAAATAAAAAAATGTAATGAACTGTTCATGAACTCTTTTTTCCTACTCAAATTTAATAATGAAAGCATTTCTGAAACATATTGTAGCTTCTGGGGAAGATGTAGAAATGCATTATCAATTTTGATTTATGAATGACTACTTATGGAATTTTTTTTTTGTTCAAAACATGAAGTATTTCCAGATTCTGTTTTATTGGTGCATTATACAGTACAGCTTGTTTAACAAGGAGTGTGGTCAGCCATGTTGTATTTTTCTGCTCATATTTTTTCATTTATTTTTGTTATTCTGTTAAAATTTCTAAAAGGTGATTAAACTTACCCCAGTCAGACAAAGCAATGTTGAAGCCTTGAGTGGACTTTATCAGTGTCTGAATTTCACTACCTTTCCACATACATTTAGTCTGAGGTTTTATATACATTTTTAAATGGAGGAGGAGGGAGGGAACCAACAAAAAAAGCCCACACTTATTTGTGAACAGAGAAACTCAAACTTTTGTGGGTTCATTAATTAAGATTATTGCATAGGTTCTTAATTATGCAGGAGAAGATAGGCAGGCAAGGTGTAATCCTGAAGGGCTTTGGCTTGCAAGGTATTTTCTTGGTGTAATCTGTTAATGATACAATACACCTGCACAGGTGAAGATACAAAGGTGAAGATACAATTCTTATCATTACGTGGCTTATGTCATTAGGGTCTTTCATTTCCTCAAAGCTTTGTCAAACTGTGCAGAACAAAGTTTTGTAACACTGGAATCCTTTTAGGGCTCCTTGAAGTCATATTTGAGGCTTGACTGGGAACAGATACTGAGTAAGGGAGAGCTGACTTGCAGTGAGTAGGAATAGGACAAGGAAATTATTAATCTTTCAAAAAGATGTGCACAAGCCTTTCTGTGCTGTTGCATAAAATATGACTGAAAAATGTGTTATGCCCAGATTCCCTATGGGGACAAAAGAGATCTCCATGTTAGTCACATTAGTGATGGCTGACATAGCATGTATTTCAGCACTTCATAGGTGAAGAGTTTTGTATTTAAATTGAGGCCAGGTATCTTTGCTGCACATCCCACATCTTGATCTATGCTGACCTTTCTGATAATTATATTTAAACAACTGAAGCTTCTGAAACAGTTGAAAAGTCTTTCTAAAGGCATCTCTGCAAAATAAAAATAAAAAATAACTGGATGATACTTGAAAAAAAAAAATTGGTCAGTGAATGTCAAGGGAAAATTTTAGCTAGAGTCTCATTTTAAGGTCTTCTATTAAATGCATTGGAAAATTCAAATTAGGAAAATCAAGTGAAAATCAATTCTTACACTGAATAGTCAGTTTCCTCTATTCAGAGATAATATCACTTTTTGGATAGCAACTGGACTATGGAATGACAGGTGTTTCTCTAACAGAAAGAGCTGAAAATATCTATGTACAGTGTTCTTCCATAAAATGTAATATTTAAGGCTGTTAGTTTCAAGGTACCTTTTCAGTGTTCACAACTTTGTGCAGAGTGCAAGTCCTAGCATGCCTTTCATTCAGAGAAATGAAGACTCTTTTCTTATTGTGGCACCAAAAAACATTCTTTTAATAGCAATTCTGTGGATTAATTAATCCTTTACCAGATAGGCAGTGAAAATGTCTAAACATTAGATTTAATTTACAGGTGCAAGACTAGTTACAAGTTGTTTTGGTGCCACTCTTACAGGAGCTTTGGAAAGATATAAGTGTTTATAATCACTCTACTGTTCTTGCAATGAATGATTTATTACTTTCATAATTTTCTTTGTCCTGTACTCTGGCGTCTGGGTAATTGAACCAATTAAAATATGGTAGATTGGGAATAATTAGTTACACATTGGTCATCTCAACTAGTTCTTCTTGTACCTCTTTTCTCACAGAAATGGTCAAGAAATTTAGAAATTCCGAGATTTTGGTTCAACAGTAATTAAAATATAACTAAGAAAATTATTTTTTTGGAATTACAATTAGGGCTTTGAAACTAGTGAAGGTAAAAAACAGTGCCCGAATATACCATTTCAGGTTTTATAAGACCCCTTTTACTCAGTCAAGTATAAATATATTTGTTAATTTTGGGAGGAGAAAAAATGAAGAGCAGTCATCATCTAAATATTAATATTCTGATGCTGTCCATTACAGATCTGTTGCAGAAGCCACAGAGGTTGATCTTAACATGAGAGTTGGATTGCACACAGGCAGGGTGCTTTGTGGGGTCCTGGGTCTCCGAAAATGGCAATATGATGTCTGGTCAAATGATGTGACATTAGCTAATGTAATGGAAGCTGGAGGACTTCCTGGGTAAGTCTGTAAAAGAACCATAGCAAAAAAAAAATAGAAAACTGTGTGGGTGAAGAATTTATTTCCTTTTTTGAGGTATTTGCAATGTAATTGCTATTGATGAAAAGGACTGTGTGTGGCAAGAGCAATCAATGTATTATGTGATTTATCCTGTGGAATTTTGAAAATTATCTTGATATTTTTGGAAGTAATAGGTTAGATTAGAGGCAAAACGTTTTCAAACAAAATTATTTTTAGAAGTTACCAAATATAAAAAGTAGGAATGAGACAATACTAGGAATGTAAGAATGCTAGACTTTGATAATTTCATGTTACAAAAGTAAAACCCTGTAGCTACTCCAGGAATTTTTTACCTTTACACACCTCTATACTTTGAGAAGAGAGGGGGAATTCCTTGCTCCTTTTACATGACAAGGTTTCCAACACTAGTCATATGCTATAGAAAAGATATACCTGTTTATGAACTCGGATGTTGATGACATTTGCAAATGGTACAGTAGCACATAAACCCCCAGCCAGCCCATGGTGCATGTTCTGGAACTCTAAATACTCCTTGCACAGCCTTGGACACAATTTAAATACACACAGTGAACATTTGCAAAGGTGAATGGGTGTTCTGTGTGTAGCTCACATTTGGACTGGGACCTGCCATCCACTTTTTTGATTTTTATGAGATCTTGATTGCTGTACAGAAGGACAAAGGAACCAACTAATTTTTTTGTGGTAATGATGAGTGAATTTCTATTTATTGCATACATCTGCTTTAGATAATTTTGGCAGTGTATTTTATGTGTTCATTATTTTAAAGTTACCCAGTGGGAAAAAATCTGAACACATGTTTATTAGAGGAAAACTGCAAAATCTTTTCAGATACCTTCTCTGAAATATATTTCAAATATAAGGAGTCTTTCAGGAGAAAATGTGAAAAATTTTCAGGATAAGAAAACTCAGAAATAATGTTAAAGATGGGTGTGTTGCCAAAACACAGTGAATCAGAAAGCTGCCTACAAAACAGAGTGGATGGATGATATGAGTAAGAGATGTGAAATGAAACAGAAAAAGAAGTTGCTGCTTTATACACAAGAGAGGTTTGGAGTGTGATGTCATAAGTTTCAAACAGCAGGAGGTTTTTCCAAGCAGCTGTTGAGGTAAAAACTTTAAAAAGCCATAGCATGTAGAAGATGATGTGCAGACGCTCACTTTCTACAAATCAGCAAATCTACAAGTGTTTGGATCATTAGCAGTTATCTTTCTGTTCACTTTGCCCAAGTTTAGAAAATGCATGTAATATGTCAATATGTAAATGTCAATTTGGCTAAAAGTACAAAACAAAACTTTATTTTTCCTTTTTGTTTTTCTTTTGAAATCAAACCTGTGGTCTTGCATGCAAATTTACCTATTGACCTCTTTATGAACTTCTGTCCAGGAGTGTACTTCAGTAGCAAATAGCTCGTAATGTATCTTTGCTTTAAACAAGAATGTCTAATTTTTCTCCCCAGGAAAGTTCACATTACAAAGACCACCTTAGAGTGCCTAAATGGGGACTACGAGGTAGAACCAGGATATGGTCATGAAAGGAATAGTTTCTTGAAGAAGCATAATATTGAAACATATTTTATTGTGCCATCCCATCGTAGGAAGGTAAGCTTACTCAGTGATACATTTTCATAATTTAAAAACTGTTCTGTGCTATTTTGAAATCTGACAACTCTGGAGATTTTTTTCCTGAAAGCTCTTCAAACACTCTGGAAGGCCCAGCAGTGCAATGGTAACATTTTGAGTCTCAGCATGTGATGAGGTGGTGACAGTGGTTTTCCAACAGGTGAGACTAGAGTCACACCTTTCCTTCTCAACCATTTACTGAGTGCAGCCTTTTGTTTCACTGAAAAATGTTTCTTGTGACATCAGTAGGAGTCTTAAAAGTCCATAACTGTTGTTTAAACATGTCCAGTTTGGTAAACCTTTTCTTACATCAGATGAGGCTTACCTTTGAAGTTATCTATCATAACATGCTTACAGGCCAAGAGAAACTTTCTTGCCTCTTTATCTCAGCTGGAGAATTTGGGATACAGATTTTTGCACTCTAATCTTCTGAAACTCTGTGAAAATAAGTTTAATTCAAGGATGTTAAGCTTCAAGGGGAAAATTATATTACCCAATTCTGAAAGTACTGGTCAGGTTTTAAAGTGATGTCTTTATACACACCAAGTTTTTAAGCTGTCAAAACTCCATATTTGAGGATTTTAACCATCAAGTGTCTGAAAAAAACATAACTACAAAGAAACAGGTCATCTTGAATTTCATATCTGCAATCAGTTTTTGGTTTTAATTTGATGACTCTGTGAGTTTTTATGGAAACGTTGGGAGTCCAGTCACCAGGGTAATTTGATTCTGGGATTGAAAATCCTGTTGTTTTATTCTGGAAAGACCACTGCAAGAGTGATTTATCTACTTCCTCTAAAGCATCTTCTTATTAGAGAGATGGAGTTTTCCCATCCACTGTGAAAATCATGCCATTTCACATTTTGTTCCTCTGGTACATATGATTAAATTCAGTTTTAGATAATATGAAAAAAACAGGTGGAAAAACAGTGGGTTAAATTCTGTTTTGGCAGTCAGTGAGAGCAGTTTTTGGTGTATTTATTGAGATCAGGACTACCATTTTTAAAGAAATTAACATTTCCTAAGTTAATCAGTCCCAAAAGGAAAGAAAATGCAAGGGAGTTTATTTAAGGTAGGTGTGTTGCTTATTGCTGCTAGATTGTTTGTCTTGGTTTCCTGTTGTTTCCACTCCTTTAGCATTAAATATAATTTCATTTTTATGTTATAATGTATCAGGTTTCATCTCATATTGAGGAAATAGGTAGAGGAATTTCAGGATATTGTTCCATAAGTTGGTGCAAAAAGACAAGCAGAGACAAAAGGGAATTGGTGTGACATTTACACAGAGAAACTGTATTGTGTCAATTCTGCTACAAAAACCGGCGACTGAGGAACAGAAGCTTGATAATCACGTATGGAAGGAAGCCAGGTCAATTCATGTTTAATGTGCAACAATGAGAGCATCCTGCTGTGAGAGCACACATTTCTTTGTCTTTGCAAGATTGCTGAGAAACTGCTGGTGAAAGGACTGCTCAGTTCGTCATCAGCCACATAAACCCAAATGCCACCTTACCCACTGATAGGAGTCTGTGGGAACGGCAGGTGCTGCTCCACGCCTTGACCGACAATAGCTCTCCAGCATGCATCAGTGAAAGAAACACTTCATGAATTTTAGTGGTGTGGACTGGCTTCTCCACTGGGCTGGCAGGTCAATCGGCATGCCACTGTGCTGTTTGACACAGCCCATCACAGCCATCCCCGTCTTTTATACTCGCACACTGATCACTGACCATCAGCTACATAATAGCTGTATTTGCCTTCTAAATAAACGCCTGCTGTTCCCTCCTGCCCCAATTCGTTCACTGCCTCTTCAGAGACATAAAAATAGAAGGCTACCCATGAAGCACGGACAAGACAGTTTCACCTGGTCAGTTCAGGTATCTTCTGGCTTAATATTGTATTCCTTCCTCTTGAAGGTCAGCAGCTGAAATGCAGTTTTTATTCTTTATATATCATCTCTGACATTAACATGAGTTGACTCGGGCAGGTAGGCACCAAGTGGAATGAAAATCAATGTTATGAGCAAGAAATGACCACGAATACGTTGAATTTGAAGCAAAAATAAGACCACTTGGAGTTTTGTTAAAAATTATTTGTTTAGAAGACACATGCCCCACATTCTTCTATATTTGGTCTGACAGGAAAATTTTTCATCACTGTCACTCTAGCCAAGAATGATAATAACAGTGTAAGATGACTCATTCATGTCCAAGTTACATTTTAAATATGAACAAATTATAAATTATTCCCATTTTTTAAATCTTCTGTGGAATCAGCTAACTTTTGTGACCTGATCTGCTTGCTGGTTTAATGTGAGAGCACCACTAAGCAGTCACTGAGGGAATACATTTATTTTTGTTTTGTTACAGTTTTTATTTTGGTAGAGAATATATTAGTCTATTATTATCCATTAGTCTATGCAGACAACAGCTTACTGTCCACCTGGAGACCACTGAAAAGTGGTGTCCCACAGGGGTCAGTGGTGAGGCCAATACTGTTCAGGATGCTTGTCCATGACATGGGCAGTGCACCCCCAGCAAGTTTTCTGATGACACCAAACTGTGTAGTGCAGTCAACACGCTGGAAGGAAGGAATGCCATCCAGAGGGACCTGGACAGGCTTGAGATGTGGGGCTGTGTGAACCTCATGAAGCTCAATAAAGCCGGTGACAGCTGGGTCAGGGCAATCTTAGCTGCACCTACAGGTTGGGTAGAGAACTCAATGAGAATACCTTATGGATAAGAACTTGAGAGTGATGGTTTATGCAAATGTGTTTTTTAATACAATACATGTTCCCTGGTACATACCCTGATAAATACCCTGTTACTAGTTTTTTAAAAGCTATCACTCTTCTCTTAAGTAAAGTTTGATTTTGTCTTCTTGATATTTTATATGGATATTAATACTTAGGCACGTGCCAAAAATACTGCACTGAAAAAAAAATTAAAAATTTTTATTTATGTAAGTAGACACATGTCTGACCACACACATAAATGCGTTGGGCTTTTAAAGGAGTTTTGATTCAGATAGAAAAACAGATATATTTCTATGTAATTTCTATTTCTAGATAATATATAAAATTTAATAATTTTAATTAATAGTTCAATATATTAAATTTAATATATTAAATGTTCACAGGATTCATACTCCATGCTTTAGAAACATGATCATTCTCTTAGTTTCAAAAAATTCTAACTTTGTGAAGTGTAATAAGTATTGCTTTAAGTGGATTTTATTTCAAGAAAAAAAGAATCTAGGCCATATCTCTTAATGTCAGAGCCCCTACAAGAACTTTATAACTCTGCTTAGACCAGCTAAATAACTTTTTCTACTTATTATTTCTTGGTAACCCACCTAACTAATCGTGTTACGAATTTCAAACTGTTTGCCTAAAATTTAATTAATTTTAATTTTTTTAATAGAGTGTATCTGGCTTTCATCTTCCTTTGCTCTTTCATTGTCAGCACTGATATTAGTCAAAGTATCTTTGCCTCAGTTTTCCAACTGATGTAGCTGACTCCCAGATGCACAGCAGAGTTAGGGGGACTTAGCTGGACTGTCTGCTTTGTTTCTTTGGTTGCTCTACAGAGTCTGATTGTCCTGCAGTAAAACACCTCTGTGGTTGGGGCCCAACCTCAGTGATATCTGAGTGGTTTTTTACTTGGCCTCCCTTCTTTGTATTTATTGCAGCAATTCACTCTGTGCTGGCACCTCTCTAGTTTTGAACGGACTCATTATTTCACCAGCTGAGAAAACAGCATAGCCAATTAAGTAAAATTCCTTAAGGTGCTTCTACAGATAGCCAACCAGTTATGAGAAGTGATCAAGTTTTCATGAAGGGAAAGATTTCTCAGAATGTGTTAGTTTTTGCCTTTACAGAAGTTGGCCTGCCATCACTGTTACCCATTGCCATCTTTAAGGGAACCTTCTTCATGGTGTAACAAATAATGCTGTGAACCATTAGCAGCAATAGGCCTGTGTCCAGGAATGGAAGTCATAGGCTGCCAAGATCATAGGGAAGCACTATTGATGCAACTTATAAATTATTCCTGTATATTCATAAGTATCTCTTGGATTTTACAGTCTACCTCAAACATAATTAATAATTACCTTCCAATAGTTTGCAAATCACCATCTGCAAAATTTCTGGCAATGTGCTAGTGAGTTGCCAATGGGGTATTTAAATATATTAGTTATCTTTTATTTGTGGCAGTGTAAATCACATGCTATCTGCATCTACTATTTGAATAGCACAGAAAGATGGAGAGTCAAGAAAAGTCCATGAAAGTGAGTACCATATCTGCTTGCCCTTTGGAAAGAAGCTGTTTCTCTGAAGAGATTGACATTCTCTCTTCTACCTTACTGTGTACATAAAAAGCCATGCCAAGCAGTCTCAGAAAATTCCTTCTGTAGCTTGGATAGCCCTGCTTTCTTATCTGAAGTATCTGAGAAATACTATGACCATTCTGAAAATCCAGGTGAATACCACTTTTTTTTTTTTTTTTTTTTTTTCTGAATCGTTATTTTAGTTATCCAGCCAGAGGGAAGTGAATGCTGGTTAGAGATATGGTGCTCTATGTCCTATCTGGTATGCTGTGTTGAATCACGTCCTAAATATTCCAATGCTGATGGCTAAAACCACAATTTTATTTTTGCCCAAAAGCTAATCATAGAAAAAAAAAAAACAAACCCAAAACCAGTAGTCTATTTGAGAAGAGAAATTAAAGCAATGTTTGAGGAAGAGGAAATTACTATTTTCAGGTTTTTTAATTTCAGGAAAAATTAGCTGAAAGATTGATGACTCTTAATAAGCAAATGCAGCTTAGAAGAATCCTTTTGGAAAATTCTATTTAAAATGTAAAAACTCTTGAAATGTCAGAATTATCTAGACCAATTAGAGTACACACCTGTGGCATAATTTATTGTCAACTGCAGATGGATTTACACCTCAAAAGGTTGATTACAATTTCTCTGACTCATGATCAAATAGGGAGAAATTCAGCAATTTGAGATTCACACAGAATCACACAAAATCACACAGAATCAACTAGGCTGGAAAAGACCTTTGAGATCATCAAGTCCAACCTATGACCAAGCACCATCATCTCAACTAGACCATGGTGCCCAGTGCCACATCCAGAATTTTCTTAAACACCTTCAGGGGTGGTGTCTCCATCACTTCTCCGGGCAGCCCATTCCAATGCCCAATCACCTTTCCTTATTTGTTCTAACTTGAATGCCACAGCTGCAAGGAAAGTGGCAAAGGCTGTGGCATCACTTTAATATTTTGTTTTTTCATCTAGTATAAACTGATGAGATTTTAAACATCCTGCATTGCAGTCCTATCACCACAGAGTAACAGGAGAACAAAAAAAAAAAAATGTCATCACTCTTCTTGAACAGGCAGTATATTTGTCTTGAGTACAACGTCCTTTACTGATAATTGATATAGCTTTGTTGCATGAAGCAGATTATTTGCCTTCTATATTATAATAAATTACTAGCCTCTATATATTTCCATCACCAGCCAACAGGTTTTTTCTGGTTATGCCTTTCCTGTGGCTGATTCAATTCTTTTCCCCTCAGCATGGAATGAACATTAATGCAATATAGCAGAGAGAAAACAACATAGATTGATGATGACTTTTTTGCTTTCTATAGATGAGATACAGAGTAACTGCATGTGGTTGTCTTTTGACTTCGTTGTTAATTTACTGTTAGCAATTGGAATGTTTCACAAGTAGAACTGCTTTTGGGGTGCTTTCTATCATGTCTTAATAATACTCTAATTGAGCTTTTAGCAGGCAAAGAATTTAATGCCTATAATCCATGTATTATTAGGAGTTTTTAATGGAAGTTGTATTTTGTCTACCTGATTAAAAGAACAAAAAGAAGGCTACAGAAGGAAGTATTTGAGTGATAAAATAGGTCTAAAATTGCTGAACCTAAGCTTTTCATTATCTTTTAATAATCTTTTATTATTTCCATTCAAAATATAGTTCCAACTGTATTTGTGGGAAATTTCTTTCTCTGCAAAATTAATTTGATTTAATCATTTTGGTTAGGCCTGGAGGAACATACTGCACTGTTCTTATATTGTCTTCTTTTTTCAATCATGTAAAATTTGTGGTTTCCACTGAGCACTTATGAACCAGTAAATTCCACCTGTATATCTAACAGATCCCTAGGATTTTTTTGACATCTGACTCTTCTAAAAATATTCTGTTTACTTTGTTTCAAGGAAGTTTTCATAGTTCTTGTAAGCTGTGAAGTTTCTGGACAAACAGATTCTGATGATATTTTTACTTAAGTGACTGTATACTTACCAGCACTCATGGCATGCTAGAGCTCTGACTCTTAAACTGTAAATAATGACAGAAAAAGAGAGCTTCCAATTTAATGCAGGGGATGTAAAAACTTTACCCAATACTCATATAAGCACATCATAAGCAAAAATGTATTTGACAAAATTTTTCTAATTTGAAATGCTGCACGTTAGGCATCCGAGTCCATATCTGGGCAAACAGTGAAGACTTCTTCTTTCAAACTGACAGCTGCCACTGCCATGACTTTGAGAGTCCAGGGGTGGCCTTTGCTCTTGATGGGTCACAGCTCCTTCCAAGGAATTTAATTAGATATCTGAATGCATAATTTGGGCGTTTCAGATTTTAACACCCTAGATGTACCTTAGCAGACACAGTTTAACAGATAGGCACACAGCCTTTTAATGCAAGCTCTAGCTTGTATCTGGACAGGGGCTGTTCTCTGCCTGAGACTTTGCATTGCCAAAGTTATTGGAATATACAAACCAAATCATTGAAAATAAATTGCTTGTGCTGCTACCCAGCAAACACAAACAGAAGAATGATGTCTGTGTTGCAGTGTATTGTTCTACATCCTCAGGATTGCTCCTGCAGTAGCTGTGAAGCTGCTAATGCATCATCATCAGTGTGAAGGCCTGCAGTTTGGGCTGTCAGTGATAGAATTAGTTATATGCTCTAATATCATTCTCTCTTTTTCTTCTTCCATAAATGTGGAATTTGTACAAGGAAAGATGTAGGGCACTGGTATAAGATTTTTTTCTCTGTTGTTGATCTCCTAGACATTGGTTTAGTCTTTACAACTGCTAAAATCTTTTTCCACATCTGTATCAAGAAAGTGGTCACACTATTCTGAATTTTAAAAGTTAGTCTTTCAGATGCTGTATTTTCTGGTAAGATCCCTAATATACTTTCATGTTGCATAGCTGAGGTGTGGTAAGTAAAATGTATCATAAGGCCAGTAGAAAAGGATGGGGAAAAAAAAAGTCCAATGATTTTAACTATAGGAAGAAGAAAAAAAAATGAAGAAAAATTTGCTTATCTATCTTAGGACAGACAAAACGTCTTGAAGATAGTCATGGAAGTCATGGAACAAATACTACCACCAAGAGACATGGTCCTGCCTGCCTGAAGATAGAAAACACAGACAGTGCTACAGCATTTATGGTTTCTGTAAATGTGTTTTGAATTACATTAGTATTTTCTTTTCCTTGCCACTTTATGCACTGAGGTTGAATGTAGTCAGGGAAATAACAGTCTGCTGACCTTTCTGAGAATTTCAAATGAGCACTAGTTAAATACTTATCAGAATATTCCATGACATTCAAACACTGGGGTGTTTTCCCAGGATTTGGATCAGTGCTTGTATGTTTTCTGCATTCATAAAGCTGTGTATAGTCCTGGCTGCTTTCAGAGTGCTCTGTTAGAAAAGTCCAGCTCTTAACCTTATTTGTCACAGCTATGTTGCAGCAAACGACCAACCTTTCCTAAAATTATGAGCTAAATGGACAGTGAACAGAATTAGAGATGATGCCAAGGGTCAAAAAGACGAGAAAGTAAAATTTATTGACAAAATGAGCCAGAATGGGAATGCTGCAGTCCAGCTTTCCTCTAATGCTGGCCAGGAGCAAGATCAGAGGAATAGCAGGGCGAAACACACTGGGGTTGTGTTTTTCATTGGGAGGGGTTTTTTAAGTCTCTTTTAACAGACTGTTTTGCATTCCCTGACTTTATCAGAGACTTAGAGCAGAAGTTGAGATTACTTAAATATTTCACTGAATTCGCTATGTCAAAAGTGTTGTTCTGCTGTAAAAGCAAGAAAAAAAAACGGATGTGATTCGTGAGATGAAGGTTAGAGAGAAGTACATATAGTAGAAGAATGAAAAATCCCCAGTTCCAGTGCAGAATCTACATGTCCTGAAACCACATGATTAAAAAAACCGAAAACAAACCAACTAAAAAACATCCCAAACAAATCAACCAAAATTATAAATAAAATTGTATGGATCTGCTGAGAACTGTCAGTGTGTCCAACTTGTGTGTATGCAGTGTCCTTTGAGTGGCCGTGTTCTTGGCCAACCATAAAGAACAGTAGCTACACAGTGGATGTGTTCACAAATATTCTTAGCATTGCACAGTAGCTGAATTTGGATGAAGGCATTTGGAGGTCAAGTGGTCGGCCTCCTTGCTCAAAGCAGGACTGGCTTTGCAGTTAGATGCTCTTTTGAGTAAGTGCTGAGTGTTTCCCTGACTGGCAGCCTCTCAAGGCATGATCATCCTCACAGCTAAACGTCTTTGTATCAAATAGGAATTTCCCTTGGCACATACTATATTCATTGCCTCTTGTGCTTTTTTCTGAGTAGTATTCAGGATTATTCTGTCTCTGTCTTCTCTGAGCTATGCCATAAGTGGTTAAAGACAGCAAGTAGATCCCTCCTTAGCTTTCTCTTCTTTCAGCTAAATGAACTAAATTCCCTCAGATTCTTCTTGTGTCATACGCCTGAGAACCCTGATTGTTTTGGTGAACCTTTGCTAAACTCACACCAGTTTGTTATTGTTTTTCTTTGATGGGGGATCATCACTACTCCATTTTTTTCATTGATCTGAGCTGAAATTTCTATTTAATTCCAAAACAGCTGGAAAAAAATCACTATACTCCCAACATCTAAAAGGTATATACTGTTGATGTAAGACAACTGCCTGTAAGATTTCTAAGCTAAAAGAAACCAGTTGTTGGCAAGAGCTAATTATGTTCTACATACTGAATTGAAGATAAAGTCGAGAAACTGAATGAAAACATTGGTTTTGGTTGGAGAAAAGTCATGTTAGTGGTAGGGCCACAGTCTGAAGTGGAGTCCATTCCAAGTTTTCAAGCTGCAAGTTGTTCTCAGAAACACACCTATTATAGGAAGGCTGCATGGAGGAAAGTCTAAATTCTTCTCTATTCATAGGACTTCAAGTCCTTGCAGGAGGAAATACTCATGCACATATTCTCACCTATCACAATCATTCCTTCTTGGATCTTTTGCTAGTAAGATACTCTACCTATTCTTTGCAACTCTTGCATCTATACTGTAGCATTTCCATAATGAAGGCTTGTCAGGAAGCTTTTGTGGGTCTCTGAATTTATTTGAAATCATCATTTATTAAAAATCCTCAAAATTGTTGACTTAATTAATGCAATGTCCACTGTGAAAGGTTTGAGCAAAGAAAGAGCTAATGATCTCTTGAGATATGGTCCACCTGTAAATTTCTGAAAATGAAATTAAATGCAAAACGGGAGGGAGTTTCAAGAAAGTTATTCATTTTTGTTGTATCAAAAGGTGGATAGAGAGACTTCGTAAAATATATGGAACTTCTAGAGGAATTATGGCTACATTAGGAAGATTTGTAAGTGAAATACTTCTCCAAAACGTATGTTTTAACTGTTGGGAATTGTAGCTCAAAAACTGATCTTATCTTCCTTACTCAAGCCTAACAACTATCTACTTAGTGTCCTTAGGAATACCTAAGGGATAATTAGTATGTGAATATCCTTGTACAGTATCTTCTATGCAATTCAGTGGTAAGTCTTCTGCCAGAAAGCCCTTGAAGGAAAGGGTTCATATTGGGAATCTCTTCACACAGGCTATTATTAAATTACCACTTACACAAGTGGCCATGCACTAGATACACAAATGTCCTTTCAGATTTCAGCTGCTGACTGTGCAGTGTAGGGCAGTGCAGTGATGCTAGCTGGCTTCAGCCACTCTTCTGTACAATAAAGCAATTGTGTACAATAAAACACCTAGGCACCTTTGCACATTTGAAGCCCGTCATATGTTGGGAGCATGTCTGTCTGCTAGGAAAACAATAATAAGTGCAATATTGTAGTCATTGTTGTGTTTCACAGCCGGAGTGTAACTGACTAAACAAAATATTGAAAGGTCAATAATGTATAGCCTTGATTTTCCAGAAAATGCAAGAGCATGGCTGTATGTGTTAAACATAACAAGCCAATATCTGAGAAGCCATTCAGAATATAATCAGTGTCATTTGCCCTGTCCACCTGAATTTTGTTGTCCAAGAAAACATGCATTAAACAAATACTTTCAGTTTTTTCTTTGTTCTTTGATCATTGAAATGATGATGTAAATGGCTCTAGTAAATCATAGTATTGTGAATAATGCACAGCAAATTCTCATTGTCATTTGTGGACTTCAAGACCACTTGAATAAAGTTTTTGGAGAGGGATTTTCTCTGTCTTTTGTAACTAGGAAAACTAAGGAGCATATCCTCTCTGCTTCTTTATTTCATTGATCCAGAAGAAATTAATTTTACAAGCTTGAATTCCCATACTGAGGAGGCAGGGAGTACTGCCATGTTTCTCATTAACACTTTCCACATGCCAGAAGCATTAATAAGTTTGGTATAAATTTTGAGGATATAATATCCTGATCTGAGAAAGCATCTGAGTACGTGCTAGGGCTTTACTGAAGTCACCAGTAGCTAAATACATGCTTAAGAATTAACCAAGAAAATATTTGTCCTTGCTGAACCAGGAGCTCTGTGGTAAAAGGAATAGATTATACTTAAACCTTTGAGAGTATTTCTCTGTGGTATAACACTTCTTGCTTTGTAGAAATAAGATAAGATATAATCTAATGCCTCATGCTCTCCTTTTAAGGCATATATATATATATATATATATATATCTTTAAAGCAAAAGTTATCCTCTTCAGATTTTAATGAACTTAGCTATAACTGAAGTAACAAAATAAGGAAAGAAGAAAACTGAAATTATGTTCTTTAATGACTATTAATAAAAATTCTAATTGCCTTCTTATTTTTCCTGTATTTTCAAAAATTCATTTGATTGTTAAAGAAATACAAATATTGCCTCTTTTATGAGTTTGTCATTAACGCACGTTTTTTATAGTTCACATTTCTAAGAAAAGAACTCTTCCCAAAATGTTAAGTATGAGTTTACATAATGTCTGCTCAATAGATTCTTTATATTTCATGTTGAAGAAAGATGAAGTAATCTTCATTTGCAAATGTGAAGATTTATTTATCAAATTACTTTGCTTCTTGACTAGAATATTGTTTTATTCTGACCATGACGGGGTGCAAATGCCTGCAAGTGTTTATGTCTGCATGGGAATGCAATGTCTTGGTTATAAATATTCTTTTTCTGACCAACAGATATTTCCTGGGCTGATTCTCTCAGACATTAAGCCTGCCAAAAGAATGAAGTTCAAGACAGTCTGCTATCTGCTGGTTCAGCTCATGCACTGTCGCAAGATGTTCAAAGCAGAGATCCCTTTCTCCAACGTCATGACGTGTGAGGATGATGATAAGGTAGTCCATGTGGGCAGAGTGCACTCTTTGGGCATCAATTCCAGGACTGCATCAAACAGACCATCTTTGAGAACATAGAGGGTGATGTGTACCAATGGATAAATAAGTTTATGGTGCTCCTGCTGGAGCTAGAACAATCTAATTCCCAGAGTGAAGACAAAATTTAATTATAAAAAGCCTCAAATTTGGAGCTGCTCTTGGAAAAGCCAGCATAGGTGTCCTATGTGGCTTCTATTAAGGGCTTTTTTCACAGAAATTGGAATTTCTGAGGCTGTTTCCATTCTTTTAAACATATATTCTTTTGCATCTTTTGTCCATCCCATTCTGAAGCTCATGGTGACAAATGCAAACAAACAGAATAATTCTGTTTCTCTAGACGATTCTATTCTCTAAAATATGAAAAGCAACTGATTAGTCAAAACCCCTCTTCATCAATAATACAAGTCCTAAACATAAAAGTCCCTAATACAAATATAAATTCCACTTTCTTGGGTGCCTGATAATTCTATACATCAAAATTGCTTTACATAACAGTAGCCTGGTTTGCTTCTTTTCTGTACATGAATCTACCTGTAAATTTATGGATAAAAACTGTCAGAGTTGCTTGTTCCATTTTCTTTGACAGCAGGTGGCAATATTACACAGGTCACTCCACCAGTGCGTGGTGGCACGCGAGCATTGGATCAGTAATTCAGTTTGACTGATTGCTTCCCTTCTTTCCCTTTTTAAAAAATTTTTATTTATTGAAGACTCGGTCTAAATCTTACTTTCAGAAAGCATTCGAACTTTCATATTTTGAGTTTTATAGGTGTTTGTGTTTCCTCTGCAAAAAAAGGGGGAAAAAGTCAATTAGTTCCTTTAAAACACAGTTTCAGTGAAGACTTTCAGAAACTCCAGATTTGATTTTGAAATTGGCCTTATACAAGGCCTTCCAATTGTGATTTAGTGTTATCTTTGAGTATTTTAAAAAATAACCCACACATTCTTTGAAGCTTATGCAAGATTTTACATTGTATCTTGTGTATATGTATGTATAAATATAATGTATACAGAAGGTAATGGTACAGGTAATGTATACTGAAAATCCTCGTGTAGATTTTTTAGTGGTCTGATGAAATTTTTTCATGGCAGAACATTGGCACTGAAGTTCTGCAATGCTATCAGTAATGGAGAGTTGTTCTGGTCTTTTGTAACTTTCATGTAACACAGCATGGATTTTATTATATGATACAAACATAAATACACTGTGTTACAATGTAGGGTTTCTTTAGAGTTTTCAGTCCTCAAATCATGTAAATAAAGTAAAATAAGTGGGGTCTTTAAAGGCTTTGAAGCCAGTACATTTCTGAGAAACATAAATACCAGATTTGCATCATATGTAAGATCAAATTATTTAAGTCTACTGTGCAAAATAATAATAGAGATATGAATAAGAGACCTAGAGGAAATAATTATATATAAGAAACAGCTATTTTGATTAAGAATAGAAACTTTGACCCTGTTTCAAAATGGAAAAATAAATAATATAATTTATTCCATATATCAGAATAACACCCATATTCATCTTCCCTCATTTCAGGTTTTAATGCAATGAAACATTTATTTATATACTGTTTTCCTCCCCCTCCTTCTTATACTATACGCTTAAATTTGAATTGTAAGAAATCCTTGAAGATGTATTTCTGCAACTAATGCAATACATATGCTAACAAATTATAGTTTATTGAGAGCAAAATTGTGTATTTCTGACAACTCAATTTCCCTACTGATTACTGATACAAATGTTTCTTCAAAAAAACAAATTTCTCTCTCTTTAGAAGCACTGGAAATAATTGTTTGACTTGCAATTTAAGATCTCTGATCAATGTATGTCCCTAAGATTAGTTTTCATGTTGAAACAATTAGCACTTACACCAAATTTACCAGCTAATGGGATCTGATAGCTTGAAGAAAAATGTAACCTTAGAATTGCTTACTGGGGGTGTAGCCTCCTCTCTACACATAAAGCCAGCAAAGCAAGACTTGGAAAGTTACTTTATCTTTGCTAGGGTTCATTTTTCTTCACAAACAGAAAACTAAGGTATCAGTCAGCAGATAACCCTTCTCACTATTCATAAGGATTTAGATCTACATATAAGCTATGTATGCTAATAAACTGCTGTAGTTCACAATTTGTTCACTGATCAGGTACTTCTAAGAATTTCTTGTGAAATAAAAAAGGAAACTACCATTCCTGCAAGATTACTTAGATAGTGATTACCATCGTTTTTACCATCTGGAATAAAAGGGAATGTTGTTGTGTAGCCTCTAGAGTGAGCTATTTAGGACTGACTGTTCTGAAGAGAAAAATTTTGTTTTCCTCTTTAACATCTTTCTGACAGACTCTACTTATTATATCCTGAGTAGACTTGTTATTTCATAATGTTTTGAACTGTCTTGAACTCTGCAGATGCTAGAAAAAATATTCCTTTAACTTTACAGAAATAGTAGAACTTGCCGGAGCTTTGTTGTCAAAACTCTTCTGGGAAGTAGGCTTGACCCCTGTGCAGTCATAGAACAGACCTAGCCATACTGGTTTAGATTAAAGTGCCCTCAGCTGAAGGTTGCCATCAAGTGTGGCTGAGAGCTGCTCACTGTCTCCTGAGTGCTCTGTGTGAAAAGTGAGACAGCTGGTCTAAAATCCCTTCCAGATATGCTCTGTGATAAATCTTTTCCGCTGGAAAGGACTATGAGTAATCATCTTGTGGTTGTGCTGTCTCAGCCTTGGAGGAGCCAGTTAGGCACAGGTTAGTTCTCATAATTTGTTGGATGGCTCCATCTGGATTTGCGAGTGCACTTGAGACATACTCAAGTGGACTTAACAAGAGAGCCAACTGGGAGAGTTAAAGATAGCAACATTTGAGATTTCAGACCCTCTGTAGTCACACGTGGTCACTGTCCAAGACTTTAAGGTAAATTATCTTTTTGAAATACGTATTGGTACCTAGACAGTAGGACTTTTCTTGTGTTATGAAGAGCCTGGTTATCTTCTCTTCAAGATGTACAGAACTCCATGTCTTCTGTCAAGAAAACAAACCAAAATAAAATCATTTTGTATGGTAATGTGACCCTGACTGGGAACAAACTTATTATTTCCTCAGTGGCAGAGGACTGTCAGGTATGTGAAAAGAATTTCTGGATTAAAATCTTGGAATTAAGTGGGAGTTTTCTAGTTGGTTTGAATGATACCAGGATTTCAGGTAAGGAATTTTTAGAAGGTGAGATTCACACTGAGATAAGAACTCTGTCTTTTGTAGTTGCTCTCTTTAATGAGTTCCACATCCTCTCTGTGAGCTTGTATATGAACAGCAATGAAAAATCGCAGTGCTAATAAAACCTGTGCTTCTTTCTTCATCCACATTACAGAGGAGAGCATTGAGGACAGCCTCTGAAAAACTCAGGAATCGCTCCTCTTTTTCTAACAATATTGTACACAACACTCCGGGAACTCGAGTGAACAGATACATCAGCCGCTTGATAGAGGCCCGCCAAACTGAGTCTGAGATGGCTGACTTGAACTTCATTACCCTGAAGTATAAGCAAATCGAGCGTGAAAATAAAGTAAGGGGGTTTAAAATTGTTTTTACTGAGCTCACTGACCACAATCCAACTAGCATTGGGGTTTCTGTTTGGGTTTCATGCAATGTTTGAATTCTACTCACTGTCTTTAAATACTCCACTGGACTGTCTCAGTTAAGAGGGTGACATTATCTCTACCTTCTGTGGAAACACTTGAAGGGCGTAAAACGAAAAATTGGTATTGTCCTACTTGTCAGGATCCTACTCTGTGTTTTGGTCTTTCTTTTGCTTCTCCAAACTGCCTGAGTCACTTGTTTATTGCTGTCTCATTGCAATGTGTCTGCCTACTCCCTCATCTGTTTGGAGAAGTGTTAATGACAAGAAGATGCATAGGTAGACTGATAACTATTGATCCAGAAATTCTAGATGATATTAAAAAAACCCAAAAAACCATTAAATCTCTGGACAACAAGGTTGCAGTATTACACCAGTGCTGAAAACAGGGGATTTACCCAGACATGCAGCATGCATATCAGTCAACAATTGTTCCTTCCTTGTTGGTGGTTTTTTTGTGAATACAAATTATTTGTATTTACAGCCTTTAGTTTATGTGTTTGAAAAAGCAAAAGTGGAATGTTTTTTAATTAGTTCGGCAGTAGTATTTATTTTTCCATTGTAAGCCACTTTAAAGTCTAAGATTTCATGTCACTACTGTTTCAATTTAGAAGGTTGTGTGCTATATTGGTTCCAATTTTTTAAGGTTTTGAACATAAATTTTGATTTCATGTTCCAAAATAATTTATTATTTGGCTGTAACTTTTTTCTTTCAAAATAAAAGCCTTCCGGTGTAAATGATATTGAGCTTTGGATCTTTCTGAGAAGATGCTTTTGTGTTTCCACCCCTAGAAAGCTTCCTCTCGTTCATACTGTAGCTTAGTGGAATCAGGGACAGTAGCTGCTCCCAGCTGAGCCCATTTGTCTCATTACCAGCTGCCTCCAAGTTCACTCCTTAGTGTCCTGTCCTGAGCAGCTGAGGTGACAGGACTTCTGAAAGCAGCAACAAGGGGTGTTTGGCCTTTTATCATGATGAGTAAATAGAGGGAGGGCCACCCTCTTCTGGTTCAAAGTGGCTGAATTTTTTCTCAAAAAGATAAACTTATATCTGAGCCTAAACCAGTTTTGACTAGTTACAGGGTGAAAGAGAAATCTGTCAAGGAAAATCTTGTGCGGACTTCCCTCATCTGTTTTTATAATGTGAATTAACCATCATCTTTGTGTCTAAGTAAGGGCTTGTTTTATTTTAGGATACAAGTCTTTCTTACTGAGAATGGACTAGGTGTGGGTGTCTGGGCAGATATATAAAATATTTACTGTCTTCATTTCTTCCTTTCTTTAACAGTACCACCAGCTTCAGGATGAGTACTTCACCAGTGCTGTAGTTCTCTCACTAATTCTAGCTGCCTTATTTGGCCTTGTCTACCTTCTAATAATACCACAGTAAGTTTCTGTCTTTTGCTATCTTAAAGTAGAACATCCTCAGGCATCCTGCACAGGTCAAAAATTAAAGTCTTTGGAACAGGAATGGGCACCTTCTCACACGGGAGATTCTCTGTTAGTATACCCTCAGTCTAATTGTTATCTCTTTCATTTGTCCACATGAGACACTTTTCACCACCTTTTTTTGTTTTCTTTTGTAGTAGTATGCCCTTAGAGGAAAAAAAATACATTTCAGTGCTTATTTAAACTTTCAGTGGTTCTTTTTAACTTATTTAAAGCATTTCTGCATTACAAAGATATTACTGCAGCTTTTCTAAATGTTGTTCTTGCTACTTTGGATTAAGTACTTCAGGTATTGATAGCAACATAAATAAAACCATACCGAGTTTAATGGGAACAAAGTACTGAAAGTACCCATCCAGCTGCATTGAAGCATTTAGAGCATTAATTGAAGTTTTTGGTATCAACACTATCCCCACGTAAACTGCCTAGTGCATATTTTGGCTATGCCCACATAACTTGCATTCCAACCTTGACTGCATTAAAGAAAACATAGCCAAATGATGTGTTTGGGAGGTGTCCTGTGCCTCTTGTTGAATGATTAATTAGTGATCACCTCATATTTTGTCAGTTCTATGTGAATGCTTGCTAAATAAAAATAATTTGACCCCTTTCAAATCTAGAGGTAGAATTGTGTGTAAGGTATAAAAATTTATAATAATGAACGTTTTTCAGATTAGAATATCAAAACATTAATAATAAACTTTACACAGTTTTACTAACTATAAGGAGTTCAATGGGAATAGAAATGGCCACAGGATAATGCTTTTGAAAATTCAATTTAAATTATGGTCTTTTCTATTCACAAATCTCCAGTTGGAATAATACTTCCATATTCTATTATTTCTAGTTGAAAAGTACTTTATTCACATTAATAAAATACAAATACTAATTTGTAATATAGTACCTTTCATCTAAAGAATTCAAAGTCACAGAAAAGAATCATCATTTACATCATCATTTCCAGACAAATGACTGCTGACTAATTGGAGAATGATTAAGAAGTCTTTCACCTTCTTCAGTAAGCCACAGCTGCAGTTTTGAACGAGGAGAAACAAAGTGCATGAGTGTAGTTGAAACTAGAATGAATTTTCAAGACTCATATAATAGCTTTTCAAAAAACTACTGTCACTTAAAAACAGCTGACAGAGATTCAGTTTAAGAAGTGATCTGACAGACAAGCTCAAGCAGAATATCACCACAGAAGGTCATGAAGATGGACTGAGTTAATTAAAAAGCCACCCACTGAATACTCCTAAGGTTTTTCTTCCAGTGTCTGAGTGGTGGCTTCATGCAGCCAGATTACTATTCTTCTTGGGCTCTTCCCTTGCTGTGACACAGATGCAAGCATGAGCTAAATTAAAACTTTGGAAGTGAAGGAAAATTTCCTCCATTTCCAGAGTTTGGAGCTTTAAGCTGCTATTTAGATTGCCAAAGTAGTTATTGATATGACAAGAGAGTGCAAAAGCCGAGACAAGGCTTGTAATATGTTACCCTAATGGGAGAAGTGATATATCACAATATTTCAAGGAGGAGGTTGATCATCTAGACAAGAAAATGTCGTAGGAAAGTCAATTACTGCATAAGTATGCAGAAATCAATGGGCTTGCCATTCTCACAATTCCTATCATCATTTGAGCAAAACAGTTTCTCAACTAAAGACACATTTTATATTCCCAGACCAGGTGGTCAAAGTAAGGCTATGTTCCTGTCAACCTAAGCTGTCCAATTATGGAGGCATATTTGCAGTGTAGCTGCTAAAAGCCCTGACTCTGAACCCTTCTAATGTCTGATTCTGTGTTTATTTTTTAAAAAACAATGTAGCCCTTTTTAGATGCCAACCCAAATGTCAGTCAGGGCCCCACTCAGCACTACTGTCAGTTGTGAGCTATTGCTGTGTTGTAAGATGCTGTTGCAGACACGTCCCCTGCATTCTTTTCTAGGATGCTGCCATCCTGAATACGAGTGAATTCTCTAAAGGCATGAAATGCCTTCATTAATACTTGTATTCAGAATCCACACTAATAGCACCCAGAGTCACCTTCCCATTCTGGGTAGACATACTACACCACAGAATTCTCCCTCTTCCTGTATCAGTAGCAACTATTACATGAATTTGAAATCAAAGTCAAATAGAAACTCTACAGGAGAATTGCATTCTTCTGCTGTTAGAAACCCTGCATCAACAATCTTTTCCCAGTAATTGTCAAGGGCACAGACACATATGTGCCTGAATCCGTTGTTCACATGGCTTCTGGACTGACTGGTTTGTTCTCATAAGTTAGAAAAGAAGGTGTGAAGATCATGTCATGCTGCTGTCATACAGCCCTGACTCCATGGATGGCATGGGGCTAGGCTGCCCCTGAGCAGAGATCAAATGCACCCACATGGTGGACTAATTTTTGTCAGCTTGCTCACATCCATAAGGTACTTTTCCAAGAGAATTTTTCCAGAGAAAGAAAGTTCCTGTTCTGCACCCGTCTTCTCATTGAGAACAAATCTATTTTGATAGATCAGAAGAGGGAAGATTAAGAATTTAAAAATTATTACAGTATCTTTGTGAAACTTATTATTTGCCTAATTCTTGAGGAAGATTCAAAAGGAGGGAGCTTTTCTGTTTCATTAGAAGATAGTCTGGTCAGATTTCATTTGACTTGCTAACTGTCTGAGTTGAATAACCATTGATTTCTGAATCTTTGAGAAAGAGAAATGAGACAGAAAAAGCATCTGGTGACTGTTAACACCACTGCCCAGGCCAAGTAATTGAGTTACAAATTCTCCTTACAAGGGTCATCATGCTGAATATTCTGCACTAGCCCACAATTACAAAGTGTCTCTCCTGACTACCACACATTTCAATTTTTGAGGTGCTTTGATCTCCTTTTTGAAGGCAGAGTGGGGACCATTTACAAGAGCATTTATTAATTTCATAATCTTGAGAGCAGTGGACATCATTTCTAAATTTGCACTGTGATGGTTAGTATAGCAGCAAGGTTGAGGAGGACATCCTCCACTATTTATTTAAAATAGAATTTCAGAAAGGCCCCTTAACAGCAGTTTGTTCTCATCTATCACTGAATTGGATTGCATTATTTCTATTGTGTTTTGATTCTAGGAGTACCATAGTTCTTGTTCTCCTGGTGTTCTGCATATGCTTCCTAGTGGCTTGTATTATGTATCTACATGTCACACGAGTACAAGTAAGTGATTTAAGATTTTTTGACTGCTCTTCCTTTGGTGGCCATGCTATGTTGGACCTTTGGAATATGAAGCCATCAGTGTATGTTTCACAGATTCAGAGAGTCTGAAATCTATGTGTTTTAAAGTTCCTTGGTACATAATGTATTAGACACTTCAAAACCATAGATCAGTCATCTGAGAGTAGGCTTTTTACATGAGTAATCGTTACAGCAGTGTAGCATTCAGTGCCATTAATTCTGTGCTTTTTTTTTTCTTTGCTAAATCTTCCCTGAACACCTACCACTAAATATTGTGTTTAGATAAACTGCTTTAACCTGACTTTTACTCCTTTCTGACCACAGAGCACACTAGTTCTCCCTTTCATTCCTGCTGATCTGGGTGTAAAGTCCTGCTAACTTCCCCTCTGTTTTCAAAATTCTTCCTGCCAAAACAGCAGCTGTTTTGATAGTAAAGCACAATGTTTTGCACACACAATCCTTGGCCTTTTCAAAACCTTCAGTAATGATTAATTCTCCTGCATTATATTTTCACAATAGTAATGATGCAGAAGGACATTTGGGTGTTTTAGGGGAGAAATAGGTCTGCCAGATCAGAATAAAGCATCTGAAAAAATACAGGCTAATTGTCTGATGAAAGAAATCTGTATTGGATTAATATAAATTTAGTCCTTTCAGACAAATATTAAGATACAACACCTATGTTAGCAGAGTATCAGGCACTGAACAGGACCTTATTTATGAACTTAGAAAATTATTTGGGAGTAATTTTGATGATCTCTCTTTTTTTATTAGGGCAGAGTAATTTATTTTCTGTTCTTCTCTCTATAGATGGTAGAAATGCAGACAAAGTTTGTAGAAGTAACTGCTATTTATACCTGCTCTTTTACCTGGGGCTAGTGCAAACATAAGAAGTGTTCCATCTATTTTGTCAGTCAAGAAAATTTGTATTTATTCCAGGTTCCTCCAGAGATTCAATACTTACAGGATTATAGCATTAGAATCCAGCATTAGAAAAACAAAGAAATATAAACCCTTAGAATATCACAATTTAAAACTTTGTGTCAAAAATTTGTCTTATAATTAATAAAATAAAATTAATATCATGTGGATAATGGATATACAATTGTAAAACAATCATTCCCCTATTTTAATCAGTCTTATGGCACTTACTTGCTCCTTCACACTGTACAAGTGGCTCAGCTACTCCATGCTTTAGCATTAAATACCTTACTCATAAAATCACTTTGATAATATTTTACTGTACCAGTTACCTTGAATTTTGGTCGTCTGACACTACTGATTTAGTTAATAAAAAATACATAAATAAAAGAATGCCAAGAAAATGAAACCAAAATTCGATGCTATCATAAAAGTACAGATGCAATATTAGAGTGACTTAAAGTCAGAAGTATAAATCTTCTTAGTGACAGAATTTTAATTCAGGTGTGTCTCATACCTTATCTTTTAAAGGTTTGGTTTTCATTTTAAACCAATAGCCTAGCATGTCAACATTTAAAACATATATATACTACACAGACCACAAAAAAATTGTCAATGCAAGGTACCAGGACATGTGATCTTTGAATCTGTATTTTGCTTCGTCCCTATTTAACCATCCAGCATTATCTTCAAACCATGGGTATTATCTCTTTAATAAGCAGTAGACAGCTTATTTGGTTGCAAACTGAATTAATGGAATATTTTTTTTTCTTCAAACAAAATTATTTTGTATTTTATTTATGAGGATAAAACCACACATGTTCCACCCCATTTGTATATATGTTTCTTTTCTAGTTAAGTGGACAGTTTGATGGGTAAGATACTGTGGGGATAATCACATTCAGAGCCTAGCAGTTTATGGTTATACTTTGCCTGGAAACCAGTAATAAGTGGGATACTACAGGAGATATTGTGTTATATTGATATATTGTATTGATTGCTCCACACCTACATTTACATGGACTTAACCTATACTTAAGCCAGACTATATTTGTAGATCATACTTTTTTCTTTTTTTTTTTTTTTAATAACATGGTTGCACATACAGGGAAAATGTCTGCATGTGTGAAAGGAAGGGGATGCATTTCAATACATGATTTTTGTTTTGCCAAGGCTACAGTAGCCTCTCTCTATGACTATTTTGCTGCCTGCTGGAAGCTGTGCTTTTGAGGCTGGTGATACCTGTGAAGTGAACAGCTTTTCTTCAAAACTGCTAATGTTCATCCAAAAATCAGCTGTTTGCTTGCTCCATTTGACCCTAAGTGAAATTCAACCTCGATAAATCTGAGCTTCCTCCTTTTAAAGGACACAGGACAGTCCCCACTTTAAATCTGACTGTTTCTTGGATTTGATTCTTGACTAGAAGAAGCCCTGCGGTTTGAAAGATATATCCAGTAGATAATAGATGCCCCAAACATTCTTGGTGCAAGGGGAAAGGAAGGAAAGCAGCTTTACCTGGAAGCAGAGTGATCAGAATAACTGGAACAGTCCTAAGTACACAGCCTGACAGGCTGACCCTTCCCCTCTCACATTCTGTCACAGGCTTCATAGCAGCAACAACTTGACACTTAATAGTGTGATAAATGGAATCAGGGTAAAAGTGGAGATAAACAAAATGTTCACAAGACTCCATTTCACGAGATATTTTTGTTCTCTACTGTTGTTTCTGACAAATTCAATGTTTTTATGAGTCACAATAATTAGAACTACTCTGGCATTTAACCTGCCTTTTATGACAGAAGACATATATACCACTCCAAAATTCTATGCTATCACAGTGTGTTCTCTCAGATCACAATTTTTAAGGCAAAGGAGCTGAAATTATGCAAGGCAAAAGTTGCTTTGGGTATTTTCCCCATGAGAGCAAAATCAAATGCCATCCTAGAATATTATTTGCATCCTGAGTAGACATATAACGAAAATTTCTAAGAGTTTTAATTATAGTGAGAAATAATGTATAGCAATAGTAATTTCACATTTATTATCCCCAAAACTGCAATTACCATTAAAATACACCTACACACTAACAAGTGAATAACAGTTGCTACACAACAATCACTGCAACATCCTAATTTTCAGTACAGGTCAAATTTCTGTATCCCATATTCACTTCTTTTTATAGACTATTAAAAAATAACAACCCCAGTTTAAAAATATTTTAAATATATCATCTATAATTTTTATTTCTTTCTTAGTGTTTTCCAGGGTGCCTGACAATACAAATTCGTACCATTTTGTGTATTTTTATTGTGATCTTAATATACTCTGTGGCTCAAGGCTGTGTGGTGAGTATTTGAATCAAGTTTCACTTAAGTTCACATTCTGTTTAAAGAACAAGCTGGTGCAGATCCATTAAACACATACCATATTCTCATCTGATTAATTCCTACTTGTTTTATTATTCATACTCGCCAAGCATGCTTCTTCAAAATTAAATCCCTTTGCTGCAATTTGAACTTTCATTGGCCTGAGACAGTGTATTTAATTAGGAGTGGCAAAGCTATTAGCAAATTACACAGATAATACCTATTCAAAACCAATATAAATTTGTTCATCTAACCTTAGCATCATGTAGAGTGCTGGTGTCATGTAGTTTATGGGAAAACTGTTTTTAAATGTTCAACTTGCTTACTAGTTCAATGGCTAATATTTTGTGACAGACAAGGTATGGTGTCAAAACAAAATTACTATTTCTATGTGGTTATTTATAGAACATAATTCTGTGGAATAACAGGGATATTTTTAATACAGGCAGATAAGAAAAGATAGAGAGATTTTAAAATGTCGAGATTTTGTAACGAGAAGAGGCACTTATCCTGTGCTACTTATATGATCCATTCACATCTAATGTCTAAAAAGCTTCTGTTGGATTAAGTGAATGTGCTCAATACTTCTGAAAATTGAGCTTCCTTTACTATAATTAGCAGAGAGTTCAACATTGTGGACTTAAATTGAAATGGTGTTCAAACTTCCACCTAAGTATTTATCAGTCAGTTGCCTTGACAAATTCCTAGCGCTCAATTTTAGCATTTTGGCTGCTAATGCTAATGAATTAAACATGTTAGGGTACTCAAAGGAAAGAATCCACACAAAAATAGCACATGAAACACAACTGGAAATGCTGAGAAAGCAAATGTTTCAAATCATGCCTCTCTGCAGGAATTCGACAATGTATTCTGACTATTAAGAAGATGAGCAATTCTCAGTGCTGAGATGCTGTGCCTCATGTTTTGTATTTTGTGTATTCACTTGTCCTTGGACCTGCCCTGAGAACATAATAACTACCTTATCCCCACGAACTGACTGGGCAGAGGATCCCTTTTCTGTGGATTCCAATATCCTGAGAGGAACCAAGAATTACTGATGTTGAAACATTTCTGGGAATTCCTGAACATAATTTGTGTGAGTAACACATAGCCCTAGTAGCACACAGATGAATATATGGTTCCTAATGTGGACATAAGCACGAAATGCAAACAGCTTTGCAGTGATTCCAGGCTAGCTTCTCAGCAAATTCTGTGTATCTGACTTCGGGATTAGATTTATGACAGATAAAACCTTGGTGAATCAGCCTCCACAGATCCAACAGTTGCTTTGACCAAATGAAAGAAGAATTATTGTTGCCACTTAAAGATAGTGCGAATGGAAAACAGACATCATAAGCCCCAAGGCAATGCTGAACAACAGTGGGAGACAGATTAGAATTCAGAAGTTCTGACCTCCAACAAGGCAGTTACATTCAGTTACAACTTAGAACATAACTTTACCCATTCCTGAAAAAAAAATAACTTGTAACTTAAGGAGAAATGTTTAATCAGTAGAAATTATTAGTTCCTGCAAAGTAATGGCCCTAGAATTCACATCTCTCAGAAGAGCTGTTGTTGAGATTCTACTACTAGTTGTACAGCAGATGATGTTTTCCTGGATGGATTGCAGATCAGTGATGAAGCCCTCATGCATGCATACATTTTTGGATGAGTTTAGTAGGAAAGCATTTTTATGGATATTGAGCAAAATCCCATTAAAGGGATTTTTCATTTCACTCTCTCAATCTCATTTCATAGTGTTACCCATTATGAGTTTAACTCACTTTTTTTTTATTTATTATGTCTCATCTTTCTAAGTTAATACAACCCCCTCTAAAATACATGGTTTAATCACCCTTCAGGAAGTCAGTTACTTTACAGCATGCTATAAAATTTCATTGGCAGTAGTTGGGATGAAATAAAAAGGTCTTATAAAGCACTTCAAAAGAGATGCTTAAGTACAGGGCAGAGCTTATGTGATGGTACCTGTTAAATCAATTTCACACTACCATCCCACTCCCCCCTACTTATACTAACTCTCATCCTTTTCCTTTGTAAGAGGTGAAGGTTGGACTGCAGTTAAAACTGGAGCTCTAGGGACTTGCACTATTTGCCAGAAATTCCTCTCTTCCTGGGGTAACGGTTCTGAGATATGTACATGACATTGTCTTTAGGAAAAGGTTAGATTTCCCCAAATTTCCCATAAGAAATATACTAAAGCTTTTTATTTCCCAGTGTAAGAAGGAAATGGAACTCCTTGGATAACTGAAATGACAGGGGTAATTAAAGATGAGTCCTTGTATTTGAAACATATGTGAGAGCAGAAGTAGCTGCTGTGAGATGGAAGAAAGATATTAGGTTTAGTTTTTCACTCAAAATATGTTTTACTTTGTATTTAAGTAATTGAATTTTATATGACTTACATAGTCAATAAAACAAACATTTATTTCTGTGCTCTGTACAAGAACCTTTTTCACCTACATGGCCACATAAAATGTTAACTGAAGTTCCTTAATTTTGTAAGAATATCCTGGGTTGATAATCTCTTAGATTTGAGCACTGAGAGGGAAACTCTTCAACTAAGCCCACACTTCAATTGGTTGCCCTTATTGGCATCTAATTAACAAATTGTGTCTCTCCCCTAAAACTCAGTGGAGCATTGCAGGAAAAGGAGATTTTAATACAGCATTGAGCTGAGTGGGACACAGCCATATTTTCCAATTAGAAATTAACTACAGTCAGCTTCCATACCAACTACATTTCTGTTTATTTCGTATTTAACTTCTTCCCCTTCTCACCTCTCCTGTCTTTTCCAGGTTGGCTGTATGCCTTGGGTTTGGAATACCAATTCCAGCAGCTCAATAGTTATTATTTCTCCTGGTGGAACAAATAAAACAATGAATGAACTTCCATGTGACACAGCCCACTATGCTTTCCTTTCCTGTGTAGTGGGGACTCTCACCTTGGCAATATTTCTACGTGTATCTTCCTTGCCAAAAATGATTCTTCTGCTTTTTGTTACAATTTTGTACATACTTATTCTGGAACTCAGTGGTTACAGAAAAGCAGTGGGGTAGGTATCTTGCAAAATTAAACAATGAGTAATTTGCTATAGATAATCATACACCAACTGGTTATTTCTGAATTGTCCTTTAGTGTTCAGTGCTGCCTAGGACTGTAGACTCGGTAGACCATAAGAAATACATCAGTCATCCTCTCCCCAGCAATTGTAGGACCTAGTAACATCCATCAACAGGAGATCAGCTTTTGGGAGCTGGCAACTGTTGCTCCATTGTTCTGTGGTTTTATGCTAATGTACCCCAGCTGAACACACTGCAGTCTAACTATCATATGGAATAGAAAAACACACATTTTATCAGCCCTCAACCAATCTCGATTTCAATTAAGCTTTTGAGGTTTGCAATGTTTTTATATTTCCTAATTAAAACATACACACACATTACCATAATGCATAGCATCTAAAAAGCCTCAAGAAGTTGCATGTTGGTGTGATGCAGTGATCAGATGTACTGTCACCCATCTCCCTGCCCAGATGAACCTCTTCAGAAAAGCCTTGTGATTAGGAGGTACCCATGTGTTCTATACTAAGGATCTGACATTAAAAATGTGCAATGTTAAGTATTAGACCTGGAATAACCCATTTATTTTGTTCTTATTTTTAAGGGGCGGCTCCTTTTATATGCGTGGCTATGAACCAATACTAGCTATTTTGCTATTTTCTTGTGCTTTAGCACTGCATTCAAGACAGGTGGACTTGAAACTGCGTCTGGACTACCTCTGGGCAGTGCAGGTAAATCACAGGACTTTATCGTATCCATGCACTCACAATGATGCCTGACTATTTGAATTGGTGTTCAAATGCTTTCAGGACAAATTATTTGGACTCAAACTTTTTCATGTCTCTTGGGGTTCACAGAGAAAGGATATTTTAGAGCTTTCTTTCCTCAGACCTATAAAATTCAATTTTCCTGGAGCAGAGATTTTTTTGTTTCTTTTTGGTTGCTCCAGAATATCGTTAATCAAATAATGTATTTATAGCTAAGATGCATTAGGAATAAACTGTTAACAATATACATTTGAGATTAAAAAATTAAATCCATGGGGGATTTTTTATCTTATAATACAAAAAGGAGTGAAAGTAAATCGATATTCAGGTAAACTGAAAAGAAACAAATAAAACTGATTAAAGGAAATATTTAAACCTATATTATATGAAGAAACTATGGAACTCTTTCCCAAAGAAAGATCAGAAATTTATTTAGATACCAAGTTCAGGGGCCTTTTTGGAACATATATTTCCTAACTATCATACACACAGCAAAAAAACCTATAGAAATTATATTAGCCATAACACGGCCATCAGGATATGTCTACCTCATGTCACACCTCTCAGCAGTCTAATTCCCACCTCCAAAGTGTTTTACACTGGCCCCCAAGGGAAGGAGAAAGTTGACTATGTCAGTTTATTTGGAGGAATTTGGAAGTTATCCTTACAGTAAAGCTTACACACTCTGTAGTTGACAGAGGTCATATTCTGTTCTCACCTGCACCCTGTTAACTGTTTTGTCAGGAGGACCATTTCAATCATCATAGCCCTTGCTTTTGCACATAACATCAAGACTGGAATACGTGGGTTACAGGTTGACTGGAACATATCCCTGGCTCCAATGTGTTATATAAAATGGAGAAATGAGTTATGACTTCTTTCTATTATCTTCTGCTTGAAAACTTTTTCTGCCTAGCAGTTAAGCTGTGTGGGGATTTCTTGTTTGACTCGATGTCCAAGACTGCGTACCCCTCTTTTGTGCTTTAAGATTATCTTGTTCTATAATTTCCATGAACTCTGTACAGTTCAACTGAGTGTGATAATTTAATTTTGTTTTTGTCCTATGACCTACAGTATTGATAACGGCTGCCTGTCAGCCTCAGAAGCTTGTTTTGGATAAACTGGTACTAGTTTCTGTTTGCTGTGGTGCCAAAAACAGTTTTCAGATGGAAGAAAAGATCACCTGATTTTGAAATTCAGTACAGCACCTGCCTTGCTGGATAGTCAGTAATTTTACACGGTGAAAGTATGTGAGTGGCATATGATCCATGAATACAAAATCTTCTCTATCTTATTCCTCATCCTGAAATAGAGTAGCAGTAGAGTAATGTACCAGTTTTTCTAGCCTGTGACCTTTCAATGGACCAAGAGTGAGTTCCAGCATCTTAAATTCTTTTCATCATCCCAGCTATTGCTATTGTGCATCCCTAATGGAAGTACTGCTTAAAGATTCTTAATTTTAAGTTGGCTTTAATCAGCAATTAATCAGTTTAAAAAATTTAAGTAGAGGAATATGGCGTGCTTGTCTAATGAAAGACCAGAACTGGACTTGTACAGTGGTAAAGGAAGAAATACAAACTTTTTCTGTTTTCTTGGAGACAGGTTATATAAAAAAAGGGACCGTAAGGAGAGATAAGACGTGAAATTTCAGTATTGTCCACCGACATTTTCAAGTACCATTTCAAAAAATGCTTTTCATATGAGAAGATCAAATGCCATTTTCAGACCTTTTCAATGGCACATCAGAGACATATGTGGTGCCACCTTGTGTGTGAGGTTTGCATGATAATAATGAGAAAGGAAAAAATCAGCTTAGGTAGAAAATTCAGAATTTAGGGATCAACATAACTACTATTCTTTGAAATCAGTATGCTGATTTCAAATGATTATGTTTTCAACAATTACATTCTTCGCCTCTTATCTGGGCATATACCTTTCATCTTCTCAATTCCACATGGAAGATCTATTTCCTGTACAGTAAGTAATAGTGGATAACATATCAAAAGAAATGCTGTTCTGCTTTCCACTCTGTGTATTGGTTGTAAATGATATTGAGTCCAAGGACTAATTAACATAACAACCAGAAGTGCTGTCCACGATGGATGTTACAGAGGTGGCTGTTGTGCTCACCTATTCAAATGGATAAGCAAAAAAAAACAACCAACCCAAACCACTGTCTTTGAACTTGCTAGGTTCTACAGCACAAAAATCTGAGTATTAAAGGCTCAGAGAACACTATTTATTGGAAATATCTATATGATAAAGCTGTCTTTGAGTAGTTAGCAAACTCCAAGCTACTAATTGTTTAACAACCTTTAAGAGGAGACAAGAGCCAGTTTTCTCTGGCTGCTGGACTGCAGGAGCCCTCTATAAAGCTAAAAAGAGAAAGAGTCTTTTGGTCATGTTTCTCTACAGCCACAGTACTACTTACCATTAAACCATGTTGGCTTAACTTGGTTATATTTCTGGTAACAGAATTTTAGAAATTGACTTAGTGCACAGGACCTATGGAGATTTTCTGTTTTGCAAAGTGAGTGTGCTGATTCTTTGTGCAAACACAGAATTGCATGAACCAAATGCTAAAGCTAGATGCACATCTCCCAGTAGCCAATCCCCACTGTCTGAAGATATTCCAACATGGTTCAGCCTGTCATTTTAGGAGGCTTTTCAATTGCTTACTTACATCTGGGGGAAATTCAGACTCAAGCACTATTCTGGAAGCCTCGAGCACTTTCTTTTCATACTTTTAGTAACGTTTATTGTTGGGCTAATCCTGTAAAAATATTCTCAGATTAATGAATTTGTGGCATAAACTGCAATAAAAGGATTTCATAGATAATTTATTTCATCATGAACAACAGTCTAGTACTACTAAATTATATTTTAAACTGTGAAAGTATCCTGAAACTAATCAGTAGGAATACATAGATACATATTCAGTGGTCTGTGCTAAGATCTAAGGAACACACTTCCACATATTTTTTTCACTCCATCAGGGGAAAAAGTGCTTTGAAGAAGAGCAGTTTCAAACAAGAAAAACTGATTGAGAAAAATTACAGTTTCAAGACAAGTTAATCCAATTTCCATTTATCTAGGTTGCATTACCAGAACAGTGATAACACAGTAGAATTTATGTACATTGTATGGAAAAATACTTCTTTTTATGGGTGATATGTTGTTAAAACATTTATATTTGTACTTTCTGTTCACAAATCAATGGTGTTAGAGGCTCTCTTGTTGATTTGCTATGTTTTTTTCTGCACCAGATTTAACCTTTCTGAATATCACAGTATTTTCAGAAAACATCTGTTGGTTGTTTTCTTGATATTTTTAATAGGCAGTGGGAGGAGAATTTCATTTTCTGCATAACATTGTTGAGTAACTCTGTGTTCCTCACATGACAATAACTATGAATAGCGAATATAGGACATTTTACTTATTTGTGACTGATAATCACTTTTGATTATGCAAATTATTTAACAAAACTGTGAGGGAAAGAAAAAGACTGGACAAATAAATACAAGTAATAAATTCATGAAGATCCTAAAACTACCAAAAAATTTAGTTGCTCACTCACACAGGATTTGTCACAGGAGGAGAACAAGAATAACACAATGATATGGCTTCATTTGATGCATTCAATTTGTGCATTCTTTCGGGAATACTAGAATATCATTCTGCTGTCTTTTCTAGCCCATGACACTTTTAAGCAATATAAATTTTACAATCTACAGGCAAGACTAACCAGGTGTCTTAGCACTTCTGCTCAAAAACCTGGCCCTACAAAAGCAGTGTGATGTGTTTGTTCCCTGTGGATGTAGTGCCATCTTCAGGTACAAAAAATGAGATTCCCGTGGCACTGGTGCCCAGCTTCTTTTTAACTAATCTTGAAACTGTATATTTCATGTGGTGTCTATTTAGTCAGTGACTTTCCTACAGCATTTTTAGGCTGTTTGGTGATACAACTGTTCAGACCACTTCCCAGACAGATGATGGGTAACCCTTTATCAGCATTGAAAAAGCTGTAGGATCATATGTAACTATGTAAAATGCAGTAGATGTTAATTAGATTGATATAAAAAGTGATATTACTAAAAACATTTTAAATTTTGTCACCATGTCCAGTGCAAAAATAAAGCCTGCTTTTAAGTACTGCAGCTCTGCAAATACAGAGTTTGGGTTCCACAAAATGACCTACCTGCCACATATACCAAACAGGTATAAGCAAACAGCAGAATGTGAAAAATTATATTGGTCATGCCAATGCGCTTTCTTTCTTTCTTTCTTGTTTGTTTTTACAATAATCTGTCTTGTTTTTTGAGCTAGTAGCTATTGCATAAATATCAAGCTGGCAGCTTTCCTTAATTAACCAATGGGAGCAGGAACAGATAGATGAAGACTTAAATGCCATTTAGCTGTTTGTATAATATTCCCACCAGGTATGTAAATACCTGTGATCTGTGCTATTTTAATCTTTCAGTCCCAAGTATTCCTTCTCTCTTCCAACTGTCTGTTTTTCCTGAGAAAGAATTGATGCCTATGCATCCTTTAATCTCAGCTGCTCAAGAGTAGGCATTAGAAGCTCATGAGTCACAAGGAGGAAGGACAGTTTTCATTGCATTTACCTGAAGGGCAGAAAAAAGGAATCTGGAAAAAGGTCCAGAAAATACCAGTAGTTGGCTTACTTCCCTCCCCTATTATCTCTGTGATAGGGATGGTTTTAGAGTCCTCACAGTTAGACATGACCAAGTCTTTTTTTACTTCACCTTCCCTCCTTTATCTTCCCTTGTGAAATACAAAAGCACATTTCTACTTTCCCCAAGCAGCTCCTGAGGATTTGAATAAATGAGAGCTGTCTTAGGCAGTGCAAGGCATGAGGATAGATACTTAAGCTCTGTGCAGTAGTAGCAGAGGAGGTATACTTCAGTTAGTATTCCTAAGGGATTGCTTCAATAATAAAGCAGGATGTTAGGCATGGTGAGTTAAGATGGGTTAAGTGCAGTCCATGCAGAGACTCCATCTCAGATATAACAGCAACAATACAGCAGCATTGGCCCAGTGTGTGGTCTAAGGTAATATGCCTTTGCTTTTCAGCATGATAAAGTAACTCAGAAGGAATGCCATGCTCCATGAATGTTCTGCTTCTAGTTCTGGGGCTAGGTCAGGCAGGGCTAACACAGCTTAGTTTGCAGGGCACTGCATTGCTCCACACGGGCATTGTCAATGCAAATTTCTCCCAGAATACAGGGAGAGAGTGCACTCCTCTATCTGTGTTAGCTAGGACGTGCTTGGCCTCAAATAGGTCAGGGAACAAAAAAGTAAGAGCACTCCCCTTGTTTTGCTGTTTGCATAATTTGCCCCTATTTTGGGTTTGCTGTCAGTACCCACCACGAATCACTGAATCACCATGCCATTATTCAAGGGGTTTCCATGATGTTAGGGTTTTTTCATGTGAAAACTAAGATTTTCTCAAACCCCTAGTGTTTGATTAGTCTGGCTGTGACCCAGGAAAGCTGAGATCCTTGTGCCCAAGCAGTCTGCCAGCACCTCCAGCTATGGGCACCCTTTATGGAGTAGTGTGCTAGATCAGAGTGTAGTTCAACTGATTTGTTCAGGGCCACATGCCAAAAGGGAGACCTACTTCTGGGTCTCCACATCTTTACCCACTACCACTCACTGGTAGCACCCTTGAAGAGCCCACATTAACAGTTTGTAGATAACAATCTTTATTAATTTTAAAAAATAGCGAGAAGTTAAGGTTTTAGGATTGCTGGTGATAGCATCTGACTGGGGAAATGTATTCAAAGCAATGTACAGACAAGCTCTAATCCTCAGTGAGAGCTAGCTAGAGATAATAATTCAGCATGCATAGAGTACACTTCTTACCCCAAGGTGTCCGTATGGGGGAGAAGAGAGGTTCAGCCTACCAGCTAATCCCAGAAGTTATGATGGAGTCCTCTCCCTTTTCATAACTCTTCTTTACATTTATGCAAAGCCTGAGTGACATTAGTCATACATCTTACTCAGTGAGGGGTGGTGGTGCCTTGGAGGCGGGTAACATCGGTGTAGTATCTGAGATAACCTTGGGATGGGGATATGTGTCAATCCAAGGAGGGTAATTCTGCCATGCCTGTTGATTCAACAGCAGGACATCTTCCTTTATCTCTCTTGGCTTCCAGCTGCTGCGTGGCTTATCAACTAAAAAGTACCACCAAGTACCCTCTTCTGCAAGGGTTTCAACAGAGCCTGGTTACAGTGCCTCCACTCCCCTCCCCTCTATCCCACCCCATCCCACTCTCAATTTAATCCCCCCTAGATTGTACTGTGTGTGGAAAGTTCGGTGTGCTGACTGTGTTCCATCCAGGGAGTAGCAACCATATTTCCCCCTATATTTTCCATACTGTTATCTTTAATTTTACCTCAAGTCTTTTCCCCACAATCTCATTCTTGGCAACAGAACCCTCCCAGAGCCAAAAATGTAATTAACAGTTTTGCATCTGAAACGGGAAGAGACACTTGTTAGGTGTTGAAAATGTAGCATTCTATCATTAGTAATGGTGACATCATTAAATTATTTCTCTGCTCTTAGATGATTTTGACACCACCTCAGCTATGACTCTGATAGTTTGATTTGAGCCATTAGCTGTTCACTCAAGTTCTCCACTTCTTAGTCAGAGTGTTCCTTGCTCTGAAACCTTTGCTGTAGTTCATACATAATGATGGATGTACTGGAGAATCTTTTCAATTATTTCTTCCAAAATGAACAGTTTGGCCCACAGCTGGGCAAGGCAGAGGAATTTGATCACACATTTCCACATCAGAAATGAACAGCAGCTGCCAGGGATTGAGCAACATCACTGCCCATACAACACATCAAACAGATTCCTCCACTTACCTACCCCAACCTCATTCCTTTGATTAGTCCAGAAATCTCCACACCTTGACTTAAAAGAGTACTCTTCTTTAACAAGGTATTCTGCCCCATATTGTATTGGTAGGTTAACTGAGAACCTTAACATTCCTAGGATGGAAGTAACAACAAAATTTCTTGTTCAAAAAATAGAGGAATGGATAAGGAAGACCTGATTGGATATTTTATTAAGATCATAAATTCAGTGCACAAATCTCTTTGCTGTTGTCAGAATAAAATTTCCCATGTTCTAGTGTGATGTAAAATGGAGTTAAAAACTTGGTTTGGATTTTCAGCTGAAGAATCTTTTTATTTTTCCCATTAAAACATTTAAATTCCAACAGTCAAACTAAATGCCAGAGGCCATTTCACATGCTTTTAGAAAAAAAGTAATTCAGAGTTATATCACCAAAATAGGGGAAGGATATTTTAAGAAAAGAGCATGTGAAATTTGAACAGTGAAAGAAGTGTCAAGAAAACAGATCACAAACAGGAGATTGATACTTAGAATCAAAGTTTCAAATATATTTCTGGCAAAACTTAATTGCTATTTAAAGTTTACTGATATTTCACCTCTGGAACAGGTTCTGTTTCTTATTACTCAAACTAGAGTAGGAGCTGAGAATTTATTTTAAAAGGCAACAATTCCTGAAGAATTTATGTTTATAAAATCAGTTCTCTTTCAGAATTCTTTCTACTTGTAAAGAAATTTTAAAATACAGGATAAACTGCAGGGCAAAGCAAACTGTGTAACTTGAATAAAAACATTGTTTCCTAAGTTTTGTCATGGAAAACAAAACAGCTTCCTGAAAAAAAAATCACATGAAATAATATTGTTAGAATATATGAAGGCAAGAGGTGACTGGTTTTCTCCTACTTAGATAGGAATGGATACTGAGAAATTATGTGGACTTTGTAACAGGTCAGGATACCAAATTTCAGATATAAATGGGACACCAAGAATGACTAGAACAAGCTCATCAATTATTTATCTGACTGGGGTTTCTCAACAATGCCTGAGAATTTGGCTTTCTTGTCTTCTACTGGCTGTAATTAGATAAACAAAATCACATTGGCATCAGATCACAGTAGATGACTTGTGGGTGTGACTGAGGAGCAAAGAATAAGCTGCGATTTCTGTGAGATGAATATGATACTGATCAAGTGTTTTCTAATTTAAATCAGTGTGAAGCCAGAAGTCACTCTAAGAACAAGGAGCGAATTCCAAATAAGTAATTTTGCAGATGAATCTATGAAAGACCAGGCTGGAATTTGCAAATCTAGGAGTCCCAGATGGGATTCCTAGATATTCAATATTTTTCAAGTAAGGGATCTGATTTTTAAAATAGTTTCCTATTGTATGACTCACACTAACTCTGTGAGTCAAGCACTTGTAATAAAATGCCAGTATCTTGGATTAGGGACCTCAGATGTGTTAACTCCTGAGCACTCTTTCTGAATGCTGTCATTCACATCAATAGCAGAATTCCTGTTGCAAAGGAACAATATATATTTTCATGACAAACACCAACATAATTAAAACAATCTCTAGAAATGTTAATTATTTTTATATAATTTTTAAAAAAATTGTTCATCATTCTCAAGGATGCTCAAGTTTAAAATATTTTTCTCTGTTGAAGTAATTGCCTTACCAGATTTGTTTCAGTTTTACTGCAAAGTAAAAAGGTTTGCTTTAAATGCTGGAGATTCTCACTAGCTTCTCTTGTCTGAAAGATGGATCAAATACTGCTGTCACTGTGTTGAACTACCTGGGAAGTAATTGGCCTCCAAGGCCAGATGTGACTTAAATGGGATTATTCTGGTTTACTCTGTAAACATACCAAGCTTCTATTTAAAAGAACAGAGAGCTACAGAAGATACCAATACACTTAGCTGATCAAACCCTGAAAACAGCTGAGAGACTTTAGCTTGAATTACTAAGGATTTAAAGGGATTGTGCCTAATGTAGACGTATGGTACAGGAGAACTGTTCTCAATCTACATTGCTACTTTACATTTTGTTCATTTTAATTTCTAAGGATGAATTAATAGAAGTTATATGATAGGCTCAGCCAATTTTCCATTTTTTTGCATTTTGAAAAGATTCTTCTTTTCCTGTATCCCAACAGGCAGAAGAAGAGAGAGATGATATGGAGAGAGTCAAGCTGGATAATAAAAGAATTCTTTTCAACCTGTTGCCGGCCCATGTTGCACAGCACTTTCTTATGTCTAATCCAAGAAATATGGTAAACCAAGATAAAATTTAAATTCACACTGTATGGGCCTGTGTTGTTTGGGCCACCTTCCACCTTTATGTTTTCAAGAAAGGCCTGGAAAAAAACGTTGCTCATGTAAAAAAAGTAGCTCTGTAAAAACTTGTGTTCAAGAATTAGCTTGAGACTATTTCTTTTGCTGTATGGTCCTCCTCTCTAAAGAATTTTAATAAAATTCAAGATAAGGGAAGGTTGTCATTCAATGACAATGAAACCAAGTACCTGCATGTAAATCACTTTTTTTTTTTTTTCATTTTATAATCAATGTAGGATATTGGAATTTATCACAGTATTGCATGAACTTAGTTTGCTTCTGAATGGTGAGGTGTATGAACTGCCAGACACATATATTACCACTCAGGTTCTGGAAAGTATGCTACCATTACCAAAGCCATCTATTTAAAGTTAAAAACAAAGAATTGTATGTACTCAGGGAAGACACGGATTAACATTAAAGGCTGCAGTGACTAAATAAATTGCTTCAAGGCCTTATGAGAGTCCTTCTGGTCATCTGAAAATCATCTGAAAACCTTCAGGACTGAAGCAGCTGTAATATCCATGATACTGCTCTTGAGAGTTTGGGTCAAAGTATTTGAGCCACAAAAGAGTGATTTTGCTTTCTTGGAGCCTTCCAAATTTTTAAGCAGAAACCTTACCATACAGAACAGCATTATATTATGTATGACTCCACAACATGCATGAAGACTTGAAGGAGTGAGGCCAGTTATGTACTGCAGGATAAAATTGGTCCATCTCCTATTTTGCTTATAAAACAAGATTGAAAAAAATATAATTATTTTTCTCAAACAATAGAAGTTCTATAACTGTTAAAATTTTCTCCAAATTTTGGCTCACTGCTTCTATGTCTAAACAGGAAAAAACCCCTAAGTTGTTTTAAATGGGTTTAAAACTTTGTGTTAATTTTCTATTGTGGTCTTTAGTGAAGACATCTTTCAATATTATTTTAAGAAGTCTGGTTTTCTCTACAGAAAACCTGATGGCCCTTGTCCTAGCTGTTGTTTAGCAGTAGAATAAGTATTGTAATAATGATGTTTAGTTTAGATTAATCTTTTAAAATAAAAATTACATCTGCTTATGAACTACAGGACCTTTATTACCAGTCATATTCACAAGTGGGAGTGATGTTTGCTTCCATCCCAAATTTCAATGATTTCTACATCGAATTGGATGGCAATAATATGGGAGTGGAATGTTTACGCCTGTTAAATGAAATTATTGCTGATTTTGATGAGGTAAGGTCTAAACACTTTGTCTTTTGACCATATAATTTCTACCAAATAAATATCAATGAGATTATCTGAAGTAAATTAGTGTGTTTTGAACTGTTTAATAAAACAGTACTGTAAACTTCCTATTTAATCATAGTTGGTGTCCACTGGGCTCCTCCAAAGTGCCAAATTTGTAATTTCAGGCACATGACCCTGACCTAAAATTTCTCTAATATAGGAAGAGTATAAAAAATAGAATTTAATGGCAGTTTTTTCAGTGGACAAGACTCAATTTAGCAAATATGATGTGGCTTAATGAACTTGCACATATTGTCTGATAACTATGGTTGCTTGTCTAAAATATTATGTAATATTTAACAGTTTTATGTTTTAAACAAAGCTTATGGACAAAGAATATTATAAGGATATTGAAAAGATCAAGACAATTGGAAGTACATATATGGCAGCTGTGGGACTTGTACCTACTTCAGGAACTAAGGTAAGAAGATTTTACATAACAGTCTTATATGAAGGAATAAATTTCCTTCAATTTCCAGAGGAACATCAGAAACGCAGCTAATTTTGTGAGATTATTGATAATTTGCATGACTTCTTTATAACATTTTGAATCTGAAATTCAAAGAACAGCTGTAGCCAGAAAAGGAAAACTGCCACTTGCTTATGTGGATTCGCTTGTAATTTCATTGTCTGCAGCTTTGAATTCCCTGCAAATTGGTGTATAAAATCCTCTAAATCAGAGTGGTAGTGTTTTAAACCTGGCATCTTATATGGCCTTGTAAGATGCAGGGAAAGGTAGACTCTAGGTCTAGTGACTTGCTACAAACTAGCAGAAGAATATTAAAATGCAATTTTTACCTATATTTTTTAATATTGAAATATACAACTAAAGTAAGCATCCTCTCCCAACCCCCATCATGGACAGGAACTTTGTGCTAGGTACAGTGCTGCACTGTGCCTGGTCCCTCCAAATCACCTCTTCTTTGTCTCTACCATTAGCGTTCTATTTACCACTTTAATTACTCAGCAATAAAAAAGTCAAAGTCATTTCAAACCCATTAATTCTGGGGCACAGTTCTTCTGTATCCTCATCACTACCCCTGGGTGTTATTCTTACCTTAAGTTACTATCTGGAAACAGAGGTTTTCTAGATTTCCAAGCATCATCTGGAAAGTCAGAAAACCCTGTGGACATTAAATTGAATGCATAGTATACAGAGTACTATGCACATTATTAATTACACTAATAAAACTAAAATATTAAAATTTTACAAAATTTATAATATAAAAATAGAATTAAAATTAAATCAATTCATTTACCTCATCTGCCCAGAGTTTTCAGACACTTCTCCCTTGTTCTGATATGCATGTATATATGTTGAATACATTAGTACATATGGTTTAGCATTGCAAAATAATACAAAATTAGAAGGCAAAAGCAAAAAAGGCCAGAAGATGCCCTGTGGACTATTTAGCAAAAATTATCCCCGCTAAGTAAATAAAAAACAAGACCACATTGAAATCAATGGTTAGAATCATGGAATCATGTTGGAGTATATCACACAACTAACCTTCTGCTAACTTTCTGGTCTGCAAAGTATTTCCAGCTGATGCCTTCCTTTGTATCATTCCTAGGGAAAAAAAAGAAAAAAGAAAGAAAAAAAAAAAGTAGAGGTATTTTAAAAAATCTGTTTATGCTAAAATGTTTGACTCATAGGTTCTGAGACAGGCAAAAAACACTGATCTTTAGAATTTTTTCACTGTGTGATCTGAGGCAAACAGGCAGTGGCATACTTTTGTGTCTGCTATAAATGCTCTTTGAACTATAATCCTCAAAACAAGTGTGTTATTGGGTAACTTTGGCAGCATATGTTCCAAAACCTAAACGTGTTTGTCTCATGTATTTTATACTTTTTGAGTGAAGGGTCAGCTGAATCAGTCCAGTACTGAAGATACTACTCTGAGCATATGATAGTAATGCATTTTAAATCACTGCAGGAGATCTTTTACAGTACTCTGTCTTCCTTTTAAATCTTGGAGCAAATTTTGATCTTTTCTATATAAGTAGAATATATTAAAAATTCTGTATTCCAGAAAAAAAAAAATATCTCGTATGAAACAGACAATAATTTTTACTTTAACTTAGGGTTTCAGCTCTTCTGTGATGTCTCCCTACTGTTCATGGGATGCAAACGAATTGAAATTACTCACATCCTCTTGCCAGTTTCCCAGTAATTCTTCAGCATACACGTGTATATTAGAAGTCTGAAACTCTTGGCTGGCCTGTCATGCACAATCACTGCTGGTTTTACACAGTCCCTGGGCTGTTCTATGGAGTCATAGGTGTCCATAGGGAGCCATAAGACACTCAAGTGCCTCTGGTCTGCCCTCTGCCAGGAGTGTCCCAGGTTCAACAAAAAATCTGGCACAGCCTCCGATTGTGAATCACTAATTTCATACTAGAATTTGGACATGAACAGAAAGCAGTGGATGGGGTTAATTGTGCTCTTAACAGGAAAACATTACATTCATCAGACAGCAAAGAAAGGGAAGAGAGGTAATGTAAAGAAGATTAGAAATCAAATAAAATTATGCACTGCTCTCTCCCTGCTCCAGACACTGAATATTTTTTCCTTCTCTGTTGGAAATGTATCCATCAGCTCTTCAAGCTTAATTCTTGTTCTTCCTTTGTTTTGGTGATTCTGGAAAAGAGTAGAACTAGCTAGTTCACGTTGCAAAAAGCAGAATGCTAGACATCCAGGCAAGTAAATAAAAATATCCTTCCCAAAAACTGGGACTGGCACAAGGATGACTTTCATAATTTTTTGTAAATTTCCTAGCCACATGAAGTAACCCTTTCAAACTGAGGTGAATGAAGGAAATAGCAACCTGTTTCTCAGTTTTTTCAGTCACTGTTTAGTGCTGCATTTATAAAATCTCGCTATCATGGCAAAAACTCAGCAAGCTTTCATCTCATGCCAGCTTGCACAGTCCTGTTGTGTAACATCCTACAGAAGCTGCCACTGACCCTGCATTTCTTTCACCATATCCTACCTTTAGCCCACTTTCACTTTGCAAATTTGTTCCAAAATTCATATTTCTATTCAAATAAGAGCAGAACACAAGAGCAGTCATACTGAGTTGAGTCAAAGGTTTATTCTAGTAACCTCTCTTTAACTAACCAAGGTTAGATCCTGGGAGGAGAGCATGAGTTACAGAACAGATATGCAAACCTTTCTTTTCCACCTTCTAATAATATGCTGCTTAGATTTTTACTACTTTGTACCAAATATTTCTTTCATGATCTTGAGAATTATGTTATAAGCTTGCTAAGTTTTGGAATCCACAATATCCCCTGAAAATTAGTTGCACAATTTAATTAGACTGAAGTTGTAAAAATTATTTTCTTATGTTTTTACAAGTTAATACTTCACCATTTCGTTTGATCCCTTTTGGGCAAAAACCATTAGTTCATTTAGATACATTTGATAACAGCTCCCTTTAACTTGTCTGGAATGGAAAAACATGGGGGTGTTCTGCACCTCACAGGATTGAACCTTACAGGAATTTTGTCAATAGGAACAGCATGCACCCCATGGAAGCTGGGAGCCAGCAAAAGTCACAAAGGGACAAGAGGGCAGAAACTATAGTTATTAATAATCATCGGGCAAAGTAGTTTTGTAAGAAAGCAGGTTATATTCCCTGCCACACTCAAAACAAACATCTGCAGCTCTCTAGCAACAGAACCATTTTACCATGGGAACTTTGCTTTACATTCTTCCCAGAAATCAAAAGGAGAGAGAGAAAAAAAAAAAAAAAGCAGAAAAAAAAGAATGCATGTGCTGCAGCTACCATCAAAAGTTTCCTTTCACAAACAGAAAAATTGGTTAGATTCTTTTCCTAAGGCATCTGTTTGAGCTTCTCATTATTTTTCACTTTAGTATTTAATCTGCATCTCAGTACCATACAAATCTAATGTGGAACACTATTTTGTTTCTAGGCTAAAAAATCAATTTATTCCCATCTGAGTACACTGGCAGATTTTGCAATAGAGATGTTTGACGTTCTTGATGAAATCAACTATCAGTCTTACAATGACTTTGTCTTGCGAGTTGGTAAGTCATGTTTTTACATTTACCACACAAGAAGATTGTTTTTCGTTGGCTGTTCCTGTGCTGTCAGCAAAGGATTACCTGTCCTGCACTCATGATTAAAACTGAAAATTCTCCACTAGTGAGAGAGTCACATCCATGTAAAAGGTCAGCAGTCTGGATGGTGTGCATTAGTATTAAGGAATTGTAATTCCCTCCAGTTCCAGTGTGTTTACTTAATCTGTGCGCCCCTAAAAGGAAAGTGCACCTTTAATTTTATACAATATTATGAGTGTACACAGTCTTGTGGCTTACACTGCTTTGCATTGCTAAGCTGCTGAAAATTGGGTCTTACTGTATTACGTTAAGTTGCATCTGCAAAAGCTTTGTTGGCATTAAAAGTGCAATGGGAGCTTTTTCTCCACAGACGCCAAATCACCTTAACCAGTCCCGTTTTCTCCAACAAATCAAATTCTCTGGTCTGCACAATGCAACTCTTCCCATGCAATCCTTTCTTTACATGTTATTACACGTCTTACCACTCATTTCTCTCAGCTTTCTTAGAGATCAAGTTTCCTGCTTCCCTTTTTTCATGTATTCTGCTCCTTTCCAGTGGTACTTCCAGTGCTGTTCTCATTTTATTGTATATTCTAACGCTGATAGTTTTCTCCAGCTTCTTTCTCTATATATTTTCATGGCTTACTTGTGAGAATGAGCTGGACAACAGGAAAAACTCAGGTTGCTAGCAGTGGAAGATTGAGAAAGACTAAAGACATCAAAGGCAGCAATAGGAGAATTATACATCTTTGACCTCCTGTGCATCCTAATAATTATAAACCCCAAATTCTCTTTGAACTCTGTTATAACTTGTCTTTCCAGGATCACAAAGGATCAAATATCTAACCCTCATTCTTCTGCATAAATTGCCTAGGAAAGCCCTTGCCCAGAATATCATGCAGGGCTTAGTATCTGCAGCTCTTCAGGGTACTCAGAAGAAACATTCTCTTTTATCTTCCAAACAAGATGTTGAAATCAGTCAGCAATGTAGAATTGAGCTCTGCAGTTTCCAAAAAATTATGCTTTAGCCGTTTTCATATACTTTTTTCTTCTTCCACTGTCTCTGGGAATCTGAGTTGTCTAGTACTAACAAGGAACCTTCCCTTACCCTAATCCTCGTGTATTCCAGACCATTATTTCTGTTCCACTCGGAAAACCTAAAAGGCTTTATATGTACAACTGCACTGGAAGTTATAGAAATAACAATTAAAGATCTTTAACAGTTTGTCCCATTTTCAGCTAAACTCTGCACTACCACTGCTTTTCTTCTTTTCTTTAAACAAAAAAAAAATATCCACAGAAGAATCAAATTTTTATGTTGTCTATCATATTACATTTCCAAGAAGATATCTCAAGGAATGTCTTTGTTGTGTTTCTAAGATTTTTACAAATGCAGAAGTCCACTTTGAATGAATTTAGTCATAAAATCATGAGTATGCTGAGAGATCACAGAATATGTAAGGGACCCATCACAATCATCAAGCCCAACTCCTGGCCCTGCACAGGGCAGCCAAAAGTCACACCATGTGCCTGAGAGCATTGTCCAAATGCTTCTTCTGTCAAGCTTGTTGCTGTGACCATTCCCCTGGAGAGCTTGCTCCAGTGCTCAGTCCTTCTTTGGGTGAAAAAAATTTCCTGACAACTAACATAAACCTCCCTTAACTCAGCTTTATGATGTTAACATATATTACTGTATTACAATAAAAAATGCTAAGACACTTGTGTCAGATCTGTTTTGCAGGATCCATGTTTCCTTTGGATAATACGCTGTAGTGAAAACCAAACTTGTTGTTTAATTTTAGGTATTAATGTTGGGCCGGTAGTGGCAGGTGTCATTGGAGCCAGAAGACCACAGTATGATATCTGGGGGAACACTGTGAATGTTGCCAGCCGGATGGATAGCACTGGAGTGCAGGGAAAGATCCAGGTGAGTGCATTCTAAGACAATTTTGCAAACTTTACATACCTCCTGTTTTATATGGGGTTACATTTTCAAGAACACTTAGAGAATGCAGCCTCACTTTGTTCTTATGGAGAGGGCAACACTCTCCAAATGACTCACCATCAGAGGTATAGTTGTTTTCCATCTTGTACACTTCACTCCTTAGAGGCAATTAAATCATCAAATAAATCATTTGCCATCAGAAGAAACAAGAGTTCTCTGCTTCACTGCTTAGAGTTGGAGGTAAGCCTGGGAATGCTAACACTGCCAGTCTTTGTGCTGTAGAAATTTTGCCTAAATAAGACCTACAAGGAAAGGATCTCTGCTCGTTTGCAACTTACTTCATTTTATGTAGCTCTAAAAATTGCTTGGATACTTTGGATTGGAGAGGTGACACAGACAGAGAACAATATTGTTGTTCTACTACTAGCACCTATGATATTCCTTTCAAAAGCTCAATGAACACCTGCAGTCATTTATCCAAAATACCTGTCAAAGGTACAAAAGGTCTTCTGCAATAAATTAACATCACTGGAACTGATACAGCTTACAATTTGGTTGCATATTTCTGTTGGATGGAGCTTTATCTGTCTGTGTATTTATTTAACTCAAGACCAGACATACTGCTTCTCAGAGTCCAGTTTTATCAGTGACCTTTACTTCTTAAAGAAAACTCTAAGTGAACATGAGAGCAGCTCTAGGTGCTAATCCATTCTGTTTATGCATATTTCATGACCAAGACGTAAAATGGGAAGGGGTGGGCAATTACATGAACAGAAAAAAGTAACAGGTTTGTTTATTTTCTGTCTTCAGGTGACAGAAGAAGTTCAGCGGATATTAAAAAGATGCAGCTATGAATTCGTGTGCAGGGGTAAAGTCAGTGTAAAGGGAAAAGGTGAAATGTTGACCTATTTCCTGGAAGGAAAGGCTGATGGAAATAATTCCCAAACACGGTCTTTAAACTTAGAGCGAAAAATGTACCCTTATGGGAGAGCAAACATTCAAACAAAACTGGGCACCAGCTGCCCCTCAGTGTCCTCAGTTGCTAGCTTTACTGTAAAACCTGGTCATGGAGCAGGTCAAGCATCTGCCACTCACACAAACCAAACACTGCATTATCTTCCTTCTGTGCCAGCTGTGAAGGAGGCATAGAACAAAGGAGATTTGGTTGTGCCACTTGCAGTGAGCACGGAGAGCAATGGTTGCCTGAATTCTTACTAAGAAGTCAGAGGTCATAGGCCATGTCATTAACGAAGGACCACTACAACCCAACCAAAGAGAACTTGGGGACTGTGTAATGAACTCTTGGGATGGAATATATAAGGGCTAGCAATTCTGTTATGAAAAGTCAAAACGGGATTTTCTGGAAATGAGGCATATTTTCTTGGCATTTTTAAACAGTAAATGAAAAAAATTAGATAAATGTGCAAGCAATTATTTATATGTGTGTGTGCATATATGTTTTAATCTATATATACACACATACAAACAGTTCTGTGTAGACTTAATAGATATTTATAGAAATGAACATAAAAGTGTGTATTTATTTACACATCCACCTGCAGTGACATAGCAAAGAGATTTCTCTTTCTGTCATAGCCAGAATTGTTGGGCCTGGGATTAGCAAAGCTGCATTTAACCATGGAATGTGAGATGCCTGGAGACTCACCAGGGCTACAGCAAGACTTTGAGAAACTGTGCTCCCAGTGCATGAATTAATGCAATGAGAACAGTATTTATTGTGCTGTCAATGGCAGATTAATGAAGACTGGATTCAGCTAATTACAGAACCCTACGTATTTTTTTAAGTTCTCCGTGCATGCTCCAAAAATTTCCAAAAACTTTCAATCAAACCATTACACTAGGATATAAAGTAGATAAACCACAGAGCTTGAAGTTTAGGCAAAAGAACAATATATATTATCTCAATTTAAAAAAATACAAGAGTGATAAAGCATAGAATTTGCTGCCTCTTTGTAGGTCATTTGAGTATGTGCAAGACAGAGGAGCCACCCTGCAAGCACAGCAATATGCTTATGCAATATAGAAACATTCCTGTATGTACAGTGCTGATTTTACTGAGGAGCAGATGGATGGTATTAATTCAGGCTTTTAGAAATAGCACAAGTCCTGTGGCTCAAGTCCAGGATTTACCATTCTAAACAGCTCAAAGAATAGTCCTGTACTGGTGGCAAACATCCTGTTGCTAGTTTTGTGACATTTGTATGTTTGCCAGCATAGTTTTATATATTAATTGATTTTTAAATTTATGCCACAGTTTTATTATACCTTGATTCTATCCAGACTCGCTCTTCAAAGCTGTACAATTATATAAAGCTATAATTCTGAGAAACAAGCACAGTCAAACTTTGCCAAATGAGGAGCACTGGTAAATGTGCCAGGAGAGTGAGGCTTGCTCTTAATCTGCATTAAAAGGAATATATTGTGGCTGCTTTTTTCTCTACCGCTGCCCATATCATATTGTTTATGGTTTCATACTGAAATGATGATCCAGATGTGGAATATGGAGTGCAATTCCATAGTCAAGGTGGGAGCAGTTGAAGGTCATCCTGCTGAGGGACATGTACTCCATGGACATGTGACATATTGTCCTGACGGGGATTCACAGGCTAACTAACCTCGGCTGCTTTCCAAAAGAGAAGTAAAACTATACAAGGTCTAAAACTTCCTTTTAACAAGCAAAATAATCCATATCACTGCCCACCCCCCAAAAAAAAAAAGGATCAAAAACCAACAACAACAACAAAAGAAAAAAAAAAACCAACAACAAAAACAGGCAAAAAATAAAACAAAAAACCCCATAGAATTACAAATCCCACCCCAGAATGCAGAAGTTGTATAGACTGTACAATAGAAAATATTTTATGTACTAGCTGTCACACTTCTCTTTGGTGGGCCTATTTTGTTACAGATTTCGGTGGAAAGAAGGTACTGAGAGAGTCCCCTCTTATCAACTTCTGCTTTGGAGCAGTGGTTTTTTTGTGCTAAAAGTACATACAGCACTATATCACTAGATGCAAATGGTTAAAGAAACGTTGCAGGAATTTCTGTTCCCCACATCAGGACACTGTGGAACTCCAGTGTTTTTCAGCAGAGTTTTAAATTAATTTTTATGTGCCCTGTCTGCTAGGTGCTTCATTACAAAGCAGGAAAAGTTAGTCTTATGATTAAAGTGAGTATAAAAACCTGAGAACTGCTTCCTAATTGTGCTGTACAGGTAATATGCACCCTGATTGAGCTGGAGAAAGTCACTGCATTTCTTTATCTCCCTAAGAGCTATCCAGTTCACAGATATTCTTCTAGGATAATTTATGTCTAGTTTTGAGACATTTAAATAATTTAAAAAATATACACGTAGAGAATACAGATTTAAAAGAACAAATATTTACATAACTAAACTGAATAAGTGGTATTCATGTAAAGCACACTGCTTAGTTACATTCTCTAACAAGTTTATAAGAACTAAATCATCACACGAGTAAGTTAAATATTTAACCAAGTTGGAAAGAATTATGTGCAATAGCATTAATCACTCAGTTCCTCTATCAAAGAGCCCATGCTACACAATTTTTGAATTCAGTGAATTTGGTATCATTTCACTGATAATAATGAAATAAAAGCATCTTCAGATCCTAGCAGTAGATCTGGTAGTATGTGAACACATCGACCAAACACATCCATTGGCCCACCCAAAAGATTTTAATGAAATTACTTATTTGTTATTCTTTTTATTAGGCTCAAGATATAGGCATCTTTCCATTGTTTCTTTGACTAAGTGGACAGTGAGCACAAATGAATTGTCCCCTCTGCTGATATTTTTGTGACAGTTCTCCTTCCCAGACCCATTCCCAGCTGGGTAATGTCAGTGGAAGATCATGTAGCAAGGTAAATTTATATTATTCATGTCAGCATTTTTAAATTATTAGCAGGTGATAATTAACAAGAATTGGCCCAAGGATTTTCAAAGCCTGATCCTCTTTTCCAACAGCCAAACAAGGCATGTGACTTTTGTAAGAATGTTTTTCATGTTGAATGGAAAGGACCAGACAGTCACACTCCATCATCAGCTTCTCATTCTGCATTTTTGGAGGAGGTGTCTGCCTCCCAGTGCAGGTTGAGTGGACCAGGATGCCTTCTTGGTACTGCAGGCAAGCTGGTGTGAATGTCCTAGCTTACAGAATCAACGCTGGTATCTTTGGAGTTAGTTTCCAGACTTTAAGTCATAGATTTATAGAATGCTTTGGGTTGGAATGGACCTTAAAGATCATCTAGTTCCAACCCTGTTGCCATAGGCAGGGATACCTTCCAATAGACCAGGTTATCACTCACATTAAGTTCATTATCATTAACATAATTATCCTATCATTAATGTTTTTGGTATTTTTATTATGGTTTTTGTTGCTGGTTTTACCATGGGAAAAACTATATATTACTTTGTAGTCCTGGACTGAGCAGTATAAATTTATGAAGAAAGTTCAGCTAAGGCACAGATTAGTCAAATACAATGTAAAAATGATAGGCAGGATTCAGCAGCCATTTCAACAATGAAAGCTAAGTGCCCATTGAAATCATGATATAATGAAGCTGTGCTCTTATCGTTATGCTTTCCCTCCCTATTCATACAGTTTTTCCCCATTTTCCCGTTCTGTCTACATTTGTTTAATTTCAGTTCTTGTGTGACAGCTTTCAATGGTATATTTAATCTCTCAGCTCTTCTGCATTCTTTGACATGTTTAATAAGTTTTATACATGGGAAGAGGGGAAATATACATGGAAGTAATACTTCTGAAAACCTCATAAATTCACATTTTCTACTAAATTAGAGAAGATTGCGAGCAAAATTTTAATTGACAATTGTCCTAAGAGGGTACGTGGCCCACTCCAATACCCCTGAAAATCATCAGAAGGATTTCCCTGGATTTCTGTGGGATTTGTGTTGTGTCCATCTTATTACATGCATTTGTATTTCCTGTCTTGCATATATTAATTTTCTGGTCAAGCGCTGTAACTTTTGCCTGGGTAACCTTGCTGTAGGCCCATCAAGGAGTCTGCCCCACAGCAACCCAAGTCCCTAGTGTTCATCTGAGGATAGCAACTTGTTGATTTGTGGGCAGAATAACCTCCTGTACTTCTGTTCACTGTTTTGTGCAGCTGTTAGCTTGAAAGGATTAACAGATACAAGCGCTACAACAAAGTGATGCCATTTTGGCATGTTAGTGTCTGTCAATAGCAAGCACAATATTTCACATCAGTTTGCATGTTCTCTCTTTCAGATAATAGTAATAATTGAAGTCCTTCATTCTTTATATAAGCATATAAGTGTCAGAGATCTTTAGTCTTGAGAGGTAATTTCTAAGTGTTCCTATACTACCTTTATCTTCAAATGTTTTTTTAATTATTGTTCTCTGCTGAGATTGCAAACTGGCATTCCATTGGATTACTGGCTAGATATTTCCAAACATATTCCATTTACATTGACTAGAAATCCATTTTACTTAGCCTGTAAAATGCATAGTTTTTTGTAGCTGCTTTGCACTGTGGCTAGTGACACTCCCTTATCTTCACCAAACAAACACAAATTTTCCCTTGCTTTCCCTAGGTGAGACTGAGAGCCAAAAGCTTCAGCTTCTTAGGGCTGAATCTGCGTCCCCTTGTGTATCCACAAGGCCTGCAGCAATCACCAGTTTAGTATGCTTGTAAAGGTCAGGAGTTGAGCTTCTGTAGACCAAGTTCTGCTTTGGGTTATAGCAATGCCTCATGTCAATGCTGAACGGAATATTTTACAACACTGTAACCAAGAGTCGGTCATGCACCACAATCTCTTTCACACTTTTTCCTGTAATTTATCTGTCAGGCAAAATCAAGTAGTTGGGTGTCACTGTTTGGAGGGAAACAGTATATGACCTGTGCCATTTCAGTGCTTTGAAGAGTCTGAAGACATTAGTAAGCAGCGTGAATCATTTTCCTGTGTTGGATTCCTGCTTGTAGCAGAAAGAATGCATTTTCTTTACATTAGCAAGTCCAGATTCTGTATGTGTTCTGCCCAGGCAGGAGGACTATTTAGCCATAATATTCTTTCAAGTTAGAGTTTTGTATTACAGTGAAAACCAACATTTTTTTAATTTGTGATAAACCTGTATTATAATGCCTTATTTTTAATCTTGTACAGTATTACAAAACAACAGAAAACATTGGCCTTTCATGTATTATTCACTTTAAAAGATGTATTGTACTATGAAATTTTGTAAATAGTTTTAGCTTGGACAGGTAATTGCATGTACACTTGTATAAAAAGAAGCAAAAAGGCACACTTTTAACAAAAATTAATGATTTTTGTAAGAGGCATTTTACATGTGCATGGACATTATATATCCTTTTAAAATTGATGTATTTTTGGTTTTCCTTGCAATCTACTGCATGCCATTCATGCCTGACTTCAGTAAAACAAAACAGTAAGCTTTCTTAAATGTTTTTGACATATCACTTCTGGCACAGTTAAATCACTAGTTGCATGTGCATTCAGCAAATCAAAATACAAACAGCAAATAAAGAAGAAAAATAACTTCATGATTGTGATCTGCCAACCTCAGTGTTTCAAGGTCCATAACACAAGTATATGAAAAGTGTTATCAACATCTAAGCTGTCTTCATAAGGTACCTTCTGGTCATTAGAAGCAATAAACTACTTTCTGTAATATAAAAAGCAAACCAATACTCTAGTTCAAAATGGTGTAGTATCTGCCATTCAGTGGTTATTCTCTGATACTGCAATTGATGTAGTATTGTCATCAAGAAGGACCAGGTGTCAAATCCATCTTTGCTGTATGCAGGTGCAACACTATGGAAGGCAAAGAAGGTGAATTTGGCCCATCAACGTTACCCAGAGTATTTCTAATGTGATAATAAGTTATTGTATGTGAAAAGTACATAATGCAAATAGGTGGTTTTCCTGGCTACACACATACATATATGTATATATATATGTACGTGTGTGTGTGTATATATATATATATAAATTAATTTTGTTGCCTTATTTCTGTCAGATTTTTTAACTTATTTTCCAAATAGTTTCTATTGATAAGCAGAGAGTATTTAACAAAAATATCCAGAGAAAGCTCATTTGGTTTATCTGGCTCTGAGCCACCTGGGTTCTGTGTTGATTATATACTTCCAGAGATGCCTCCCTTAGGCATCACAGCCTAACCCATGGCTCGAGGCTGATGTCAACTAGTGATATTGGAATAAGAAATCAATTTCCAATCCTCTATCTGATTTTTACCATAAAGATGATGAACAAAACTTAAAATTCTGAAGGTATTTTGCACTCCTCATTATTAAAGTTGTCATATGCATGCCACTACAACTCAGGATTACTTCTCAAATTATTTCTATAATTGCTATATGATAAATAAGGAGTGTTTGAGGAGCATAAAACTGAGTCTTGTGGCAAAGGGGAAAGGGTGTGGACTGTGAATACTTTCTGCTTTGCATAAGGATTTGCATTTTACAATTTGAGCTAGTTTTATAATAGGACTCAGAAATCCATTAATTTGTTTGTTTAATCAGGTGACTGTAGGGTTAACTAAGCAGTACAGCTTCTGCAAGTACTTTTGTCATCCTAAGTTAAGAAGCAGGTTTATACAATATATCCTTGTTACCTGCATAGAAAGACCACTACCTTGTACTGACGATTGTCTTCATTGCAGTAGTTAAGGGTTTCTAACAGTCATAAACTAACTCATCTCCATTTCAGTGGGTTTTACATCTCAGTGTAGTGTAATTGTTGTGAATAATGACAATCTGGACACTGCTCCTGTACCCCAACCCTGTTTATGATTGCCATTTTCCAGAACTCTGTATAGGCAATTTTTAGATCATTGTTCCTTTTAATCCCATATCTCACTGAGTTCTCAGGCCAAATCTAAATCACTAATAAATATATTAATGTAAATAATGGAAAAAGTAAATATAAGAGAGTGGCTGCCTGTTGCTCTTTAATTCCTCTTCAAAATATCGCACTGCTTGGGTGGCCTGATGTGATTTACAATCTAATTGCTGCAAGGATAAAAAGAAGGAAAGAAGAGAAAAAATGGGCAATCTGAAGTCAGTGGTAAAACTCAGTGACAGGGGACAAGTCAAGTATCTGATCTGGGAGTACTTAACCAGATTCGTAGTGCAACAAAAACAAGGCCTGTGTTTAATTGCATGGTCAAATCAGTTTCTGAGGTTTTGTGTCAGTTCACATTTACGAAAATGTTCAAGATGTCCTGGTGAACTACTTCCAGATTTTCAGAAGGAATTATTAGAAATAGTTGGGGATCGTCACCTTTAATGCCTATTTTTTGATCCTGAGGAAGCACCTTGGAGTTGGATTAAGCACTGGTTAACATACGTAGTGTATGTCCTGAAAGGACTTGGTTTTGCTTGTGCCTTACTGCATGCTGGAGGATCTACTTCTTTATATTAGGATCCCCCTATTATGCCTTCTGTGGCATCAGACATGACACATCTGCATAAAACTGAAGGAACAAAAAGTGCTGCATCACTGTGAAGATTTTTTATTAACTCCTTTCCTACTTTGGTTTACTACCAAATGTTAAGATGTGGATGCAAGGACTGCTCCATTTTTTTGTAGGTGGAGGCCATACACAGGTATATCTGGTCAAAGCTGAAGAAGAATAGGTTTCCTAGAAAGGTCAGCACATACAGTGAGCTGAGTTCTGCAGGAAATACTTTCAGATACTTTGGGACTCTTTTTACAAAGCTGGATGCTCTCCTCTCCAGAACACCTTGTTTAATTACTGTGGTTGTGCACACTATCATGTCTTACTTTCAAGTGCCTGACCTTCTGCTTTAATCCCAGACCTGTCTGTAGTGGCATCCGTTATCAAAACCTTCAGCTGGCATATTGAAGTTACTTAGGTGATTTCTCATGTCTTTTGCTCCTTAGTGCACATGGGTGCAAAGGTTGTCCTTAACATTTCACATGCCATTCAAGCAATATATCAAGAATTTTCAATGAAATGTAAAGGAAAATTAATTACCTGTGCCATCAAAATTGCTTCATGATAATGATGCAGAGATTCTTCTTCACTTAGAATTCCTGCTTTCTTTACAGTAACGTTACGAGGGCCCAATGAGGAAAAACAAAGAAGAAAAGAGATTGCATAACTTGATCCCATTTACAAGTTAATTGTCTGTAAAAAACTGAACTTAGACAAAGCAAAGAGAGAGTTTCTTTTCTGCAAACACCTGGTTATTACAGAGAAGTAGCTTTGAAAAATATTAGAGAATACAGTAAGAATGAAAGCAATGCTTACTAGTCTAAACACTAGAATCCAAGAACAGCTACCTCTTCTAGTAAAATTAACTCAATACAGAGAATCTTAATGCAGTGATATTATTTTCTGTGAAATTCTGGCAGAGGTTAAATTTTGACACGCATTTCACAGTTTCAAGCAGATTCAGTTAAATTTGACCCATCTCTTAAAATCCCTGTTTTAAAAACTTGTGTTGCAAGTAACATCTGTCTGGATTTTATCCTGCTGGTAAGTCCTTGTGCTCTCTTCTGTCTGGAGGTTAACTTCTGCCCTGCTGGCACATGTACATAGGTTCTGCTTGAAAATAAGATGCTAAGCATTTTTCCAATCTGTTAATTGCAAAGATTTAGAAGTGTTTTATAATTAATGTTCGGCAGCCTAATGTAGGAAGCAAAAGACCACACAGAGAGCTTGTGTTCTAAAAACAAAATTATTTTGCCTACACATGATGACAGAGAGTCCATTATAGGCTTATCCATAATTTTAAGCATCCTATAAATATTTAAATGTAATAAATGCCATAGCAATAAGAAGAGATGGAGCTAGACATACCTGCCTGCCTCTTAACACCACATAAGTCTTCTTTGGATGTAAAATATAACCTACAACTCATAAAATACTGCTTCTTCAGAAACTGGTACTCCTTCTACCCTTAACTCACCCTCAGTTGTTTAGTGCCATCATATTTTTGTTGTCCACTCAGGCCTGCTTTACCATCTCCTCTCTAGGTCCTCTGTCACACGGTTGTCAAACTTCTTTTTTGAAAAGAAAATATATTTTCAGAAAGTTGATTTTTTTATATATAATAGATGTTTAGGGGAAAAGAAATAGGTTTAACATAGTCTTGGTAGGAAGCAGTACATGTGTCAACGAACCTGAAAGGGCACATAAACATACCCTGTGGTGGGAGTGCAGGCACCAGCAGCTGGCAGCAAGCTGGGCAATAAGGCTCCAATCTGCCATCAGCAAATAGGGCAACATCTCTGCTCAAGGGCCTGAAGAAAAGACACAGATAAGAAAAAGTGGTGTAGATTAATTCATGGTCCCTAGAAGTTTAAAAAGAACATGCAAACCCATTTCAAGAGCAGTATCTAGAGGAAAGATACAGGCTTGGAGTGTTATAAGGGTGGTTGAATTGAAACATTCACTAAGAAGACTGTGCAAGAGGAATCTTATCAGCTACTTAACCTGCAGATGTTTGCAGCAAATTCTGCATTGCTTCTTAACTAACTTGAATATTTGCTAAGACTTTGTGGAAAAAAAAATTATTTGCATCAGGGAGACAGACATAGGGAAAAACCAATGCATTCTTCTCTGTATTTATTGGCATAAAAGTTTTCAGTAGAACTTTTAGTCTTATTTACAGCCAGTAAAATTAATGAAAATATTAACTTCAACAATTATTGAGTTTTTAGATTGGGTCTTATTCTAGTGTCTATTTCTCTGCCATGTTAAATGAGGTGTGACCACTGACTTCAAAAGGAGCAGGAGGAGGCCTGCTGTATCACAAAAGAAACATCTACATAGGTAAAATGGATAGTTCTAATTTTAAGGAGTGAACTAGTAAGTCAAGATGTCATTATTCCAACTGCTATAGCCCACTGAACCTATAAATAATATTTTTATCTTTATAGCTATACACTATATATATATATATATGTATATGCATAGTACAATACAATAACTTAACACTGGGTAACTTCTAATGATAGATTTTCATTAATAATACGGGTCTATTTTTATGTAAATATATTATTGTAGAGTATCTTCCAGTCTTTTTCAGGATTGTTAAATTGAGAAGAGCAATTGAATATTTGTCCTATTTTTATGTTAAAAAGTGAATGGACTGAAATGTTAAATGTGAATGTAAATTTCTTATTGCAACTTTTATACTGAGTGTTTGCACTATTATAATTTCTGGAATCAAATTAAAAATAAAGGAAAAATTTGCTTGAATAAACAGCTGTTTGAGATCATTGTTTTGGTTTGGCTTTTGGGGGGGGAGTTTTTTGGGGATTTTTTTCTGTTTGTTTTTTAAAACAAGTTGTATTCATTATTATATACCAAGCTCCATCTCAGTGGGTCCAGCTACAGCTTCTCAGTTTTCAGGCTATGAACATGCCTCTAGAAATTCTGCAATTCTTCTTTCAGAATTGCTTTGAACTAAAGAATCTCATGAAAACAATTTAGCTCCTTTGTGAGTCTCGTTGATTTTCTGCATTGACCACAGTGTAAGCCAGCTTGGGCCAAGTGTACCATTCACTGTGCAAGCAGAGGAAAGTAAATTTGCAATGACCAGCAAAATACCAGCCATATGGACCAGAAGACAGTGAGGGAAGCTTATGTCTCCCTTTCCACAAGGCAGAAATTATTGGTCAATTTGGTCCAAGTGTAGATTTTGTAGGCAGTTTATGTTATGCAAGATACAGAGCCAGCCTGAGAGTAAAATTGCATTGGTTAACTTGGTTTTAAAACTGATGCAGTTTTATCAGGTAATATATCTCACCAGAGAGTCGCTAAGTTTGGGTAGTTCAAGGTAATTTGACTGTACCACTACCAATCGACAGCAGACTCCCATCTGGCCAGCTCAGAGCAGAAGCAGAGGTGCTCAGGTGCCTCATTCCTGTCCATGAAGATATGCCCTGAGATAACTTGGAAATGTAGGACCTCTGTGATGTGTAACAGCCTGGGTTCAGATGCAAGGGGTTTTAATCCAAATGCTAGACAGTCTCCCCAGCTGTTTTGCTTGTAGGTTAGAGTACAGTGTGAGTGGTACAGAATTACAGTGTTGTCAGGGAGCATGATGGAACTGTTCTTTGTTTGCCCTTGCATTAGTGAGAAGTGTTTGAGGCCTTAAGTAACCATTTTTTGTTTCGTCCTTCCCTTCTGAGAGACAGCTTGCCAGACCTTCCTAAATGTACATCAGACTGACTCCACTAAAGGACATAAATAAACTGAAAAATCTGTCCTTCACCTTTCATTGTGCCTATTCTGCCACATTGGTATTTTAAGGCTTTCTGTTAATACTAACATGTGTAACCCTTCGAGTGTTGTCTTGTAGAATTCTATGTACATGAATACACACAGAGCTATTTATATTTGTGTATAAAATATGTACACTCACACATATGTTGACAAGATAGTATATGTTCTGGATTAATGACTCAGGTCATTACTTGGAGACTTTTTTCTGCTATGCCCCATTACACACCCAAATCACTTCAGAGACAGTATGAAAATTCATTTTGCTTAAAGAATGAGGCAGTATCAGCATTAGGTTGTTACACCTCTGGTAACACTTTTGGACATGAGGAATTCCAGACATCATTTCCATAGCATAAACCACCAGGACTGAAACTGAGGTTCTTGTCCAAAAATATTATCAGAGGATATTGTCGATTTCAAATGGGCAGAAGGAGAGAATAGAAAATGAGAACATTGTGTACATTGTCCATTGTGTACATTGGTGCATTGCCACTGTATCTATGTCAAAGCCTTCCAGTTTTGCAGCCATTCCCTGGAGCAGTGGGTCACCTAATGCTGTTTCTGCTGGCAGAACATGATGTTCAATAGAAAGGAACAATTATACAGGTATCAGATAATGGCCCATATTCTTGTTTGGGGCATTGTGATGGAAAAAAAGAGTCATAGCTGTGAAGTGAGCCACGTATTAGAGATTGTCTGTGACATTTTTGGCTCTCATGAAACCCTCTGAACTGTCAAGAGAGCATTTAAGGATGGGGATCTTGAGGTATAGTCAGGCTGCTTAGGAGTTCTGGTCTGTTCCTAAAATCCAATCTTGTGCATATTTCTGCTGTCAGCTTCAGCAGTAGTTTGCATAGGTTTCTAGGCTCAAAGCTCAGAGAATAGAAAATAGTTTTTAATATTACATTAATATGAGTCTCCCCAGCTTACACTGCTCCTATATTTATAACCAGGCATTGGTTAACTGTTATTACATTTAGCCATAAAGAACTAGAACAGAAGCTAGTGATGAAGTAGTCATTATTATTAAGAATATTTACCTTTTCATTTAGAAGGCACATCTGAAGATGCCAATGATGACTTTCGTAGAGGCAGTGTAACATATAAATTACACCACCACAGATGAAGCAAATGAACTTCTCTATCAGAAGTGATCTGCTTCAGTGGGACTCTGGTTAATTAATTAGCGTTCCCTCAACTTAGAGCACCTGAGGATTCATCTGCACAATTCCAATGCCACAAGAAAGAGCCTTTTATATTCACCTGGCCTTACTTCCTGCATAGGACTATACTCAGTCTGGCCATGCTACTGCACTGCACAAACACAGCACTTTTAGTTTATTATTGGATGCAATAAAGTAAAACAAATCCATCATTTCTGGTTGCTGAGATATTTGAAGCTAGACATTTGTTTGGCATTGGCCAAACTGGGCTCATGCTATTGCCAAAGGTCATGAAAGCAGCACGGACTGTTTTCCCCCAAACTCTATAGTTACTCTGTATGTTTATTGAACTTTGGCAATACTGTTATGTGCTCCTCAGCAGCTCTGCCAACATAATTAAAAAGGAGCAGTTGTATCAGAAAAGACACAGCAAGTTACTGAGGCAAGGTCCTGGTTGAATATTAACTCAGATTGACTTGTGGAGTGTAGAAACACGTAGAAAGTGTATAGGACACCGACTAGTGAATAAACAACATGCAGACAGAGCACATAGCAGCATTCTGGTAAGACAAGAGTGTAATGAAGAGGAATCATTGACGCAATTACAAAGGCAGTGGTAACGCATTGATTTTATCAAGGCCAGCGATCTCTGCTGCTATTAAATTATACCTGACTTCTTACTACTGAGGTAATTCGATTTTTTGAAGTTAAATATTGATCCTCCAGACTTCTACATAAATTTTTTTTCAATTTGACATCCTCAACAATGGTTTTAGACTGGCTACTTCTGGATTATAATCTTGTTTAACAAAGAGAGACAACCATTTTTAATGCTTTAAGCTTTTATAATTCATCTTAATATTGTAGCATCTTTATATGTGTACAAACTAAACTTGCTTTCACATAGACACCAAGCACTCTGTCTGAGGGCAGAGCTGGTCTAAACTTAGGGAGGAATGGCACTGAACTTTCCATAAGATGTAAAAGCATCTTCCTTAAGGAACTTGTTTCTTCAGTCCTACTATTACATTAAAACAGAAAATAAATTGGCTGTTAGAATACCACTTCCAATTGCCTGCAATTGGTGGACCTCGGTGAAAAGTTCCTATCAACACCCATATTAAGAGCTTTTAAGACTATTTGAAATGGTTCAGAGATAAAGAGCCAAGTCTCATTGCTCCTAAAACTCTTATTGAAGTTAATCATATGGAAGATAATTTAGACATTTAAATAAGGGTTTGATTTTCTGAGCAGCCATGAAACCCAGAAAATACAAGATCATGGTTTTGAATGCACAAAATCGGATTTGTTGTCCAGTTGGACAGGTCCAGTCATAGCAGTCATAACCAAAACACATAGAAATATATAACCTGAAGCATACATCATGACTCAGTGCATTGCTAGTACAAAGCCATTTTTTTACTGAGAGGTTATGAAAACGCTACACGTGTTTATCCAGGATTCCCTAAAGCTTTCCTCTCAGGCTCCTTTTTTGGTGCTCCTATGATCAGATTGGAATGAAAACTATGCCATGCATAAGTCTGTTCCTGGATACTGTAGACAAGGACATTGATCTTGCCTCTGGCCAGAAAGAAGTCATTGCCACACTGAAAAATGGGAACCACCAACACTTGCAAAGGTACCACTTTCACATTACCACCATAGCATAAATAACATTAAGAAGGTGTTCCAAAAGGCAAAAACTTTAAAACTGCTGAAGAGTAAGATTGTGCATAATGCTTTTCAGGCACTGAAAAGTTCATTTAACAGACTACAAAGGATTCATATTGTCCTTCGTTTCTGGAACTTTTAGCAAAGGTTTTGCTGGTGAAGGGACTGGCTGGCAGACATGCTAGCTGAGGACACTGGTTTTGTCTAGTTTGGAAAGAAGGAGGCTGAGGGGTGATCTCACTGCTCCCAATAGCTTCCTAAGGAGGGGAAGGGGATAGGGATGTGCCAATCCCTTTTCCTTGGTACTCAGTGCCAGGACGTGGGGAATGGCTCAAAGCCACATTCATTGGGGGAGGTTTAGACTGGACATCAGGAAGCATTTCTTTACCAAGAGAATGGTCACACACTGGAAAAGACTTCCTGGAGAAGTGGTTGATTCCCTTTGCCTGTCAGTGGTTAAGAGTCATTCAGACAATACCCTTAATTACATCCTTTAGCTTTTGGTCAGTCTAAAGAGCCAGGCAGTTGGACTGGATGAACATTAAAGATCCCTTCCAACTGAAATATTCTATTCCTTTCTATTCTAATCTGTTCTTTTCTACTCTTCTCTAAAGTGTCTTAAACATATATAAAGTGCCTGTCCCCACTGTTTATCCTATCACAAAACTCATGGTGTCTAGAGATGTAATTCTTACTTAAATAAGTGGAAATAGCGCTGAGGTGCTTTTAAAAAGTTCCACTGGCTTCCTCTGTGCAGCTTTATGCATTTGAAGAGATTAAGTCCACAGAATGTGCTGCAGTGCTTCCATTTCAATGTCTGTGGCTGCCCAAGGACCTTACTGGGACAGAATCACTTCTCTATTTTCCCAGTGTACCATAATGCTTTCCAGTCCCAAAGGAGGCACTATTCTGCAGAAGTTAGTTCATGATGAGACTCCCTGTTCATTTTAGACTTCACATTAGCAAATAAAATGCTTCACTCCTATTTTCACTGTGCTCGGTCTGATCAGCACTCTTAGAGCACTCCTGATTGACTTGCCTGTATAAAAACCTCAGACATAGGAAGAATAGTTTATGCAAATTTGAATCAGATTTGTATGTTTATGGAGCTTCATCCATAGACAGCTTGTAATTTGGGCTTAATGAATCAATTAAGAAACAATTTAATTTCCTTTCTTTTTATTTTTTTATTTTGTCCACTCCTTTTATCTTTCTTCTAATTTATTTTTTCTACATGAGTCTAAATTTAGGAAAACATTTTCACATTTGTGTTCCTCACTTAATTTCTTCTTTTCACTTTCCTTTTTCTCCTCACCACCATATCCATACTTCCTTCTTCCTTATAATGCTTTGAACAAGAGTCATTCCACTATGGGTCATCAGACAGAGTAGAATGCTGAGCTCTACTTACCAGCTCCTATTTCTTGTTACGTATTTCTTTGAGGAATCACCCTCTATGCCTAAAAACTTAGGACTAGTTCCAAGAGCAGGGAGAGGGCCTCTTAGTGTTCTGCCCAGGAAAGATTGCACCTCGCTCTTGGAGAGCACCTAGCTTGGAGACTTATGCAAGATTTGTGACTTCACAAACTAGAATTGCATATCCAATTCAAGAAAATATGCTAGAGAAGCATATGAGCTAAGAATTGGTTCAGAATACAAGTTTCCTTCAGGAGAACTGTTTAACGACATCCTCAGAGTAGAAAATGAAGAAATTAAAAGAGGAGCAGTTGAAGAATTGCAGTCTCTCAAAACAAACCAGAAGACAAAGGGAGAAAGGTGTCCATTTTTGTCCCTCTATGTATATTATTCCTTCATAAACTGAAAAGCAATTCCAGTATTTCCGTTTTCCAGATGAAGCCTCCTCAGAATTACACATCTTTGAAGTGAATTAATGTATTTGAACTGGAATGAAAGGACTGAAATTTGAACAAAGCACTGTGCTGTTATTACATTCCCCACTTTTGTTGGTTTTGGAAGTAAAAATTGTAAGAATTAATGTTTCATTTAAGGGAATGCAGTAACCTAAGTAGGTTTTGCATTTTTGGAAGAAATTTAGAAAGAAGATTAAATTATCTCCTAAAATGAGATCAACAAAAGAATCTTTCAGGACATAAACCTAAAGCAGTGAGTTTGATATAATGCATATAGAGATACACAATAACATTGGTAGAATTGAGTGCTATCTTGCATTATGCAACAAATGAGAGGAATTGTGTGTAAATATAGGCCAAAAGGTTGTATCCAAACCTTTGAAGTTATTGCTCAAAATATCAAGTAGATTATGCTGAGGATAAAGATGATCATTCCAAGGAATGTAAATTTACTGAAGGAATTATTCATAATGAATAGGTCTGAGTGCAGGACACAGTATGTGCCATTCTTTGAAAGACACAAGAAGCTTTCAATGTGTCACTCAAGTCACAGTTTGGGTGTTTCCTGTTCAGATATAGAATGTGGCTACAGATACACTGAGACCAAGGTAATATCACTGCAGATGTTCTGCTGAGCTCTGATTAATATTGGACTCTTTTCTGTCTTATCTCTGTACAGTTATGTCTTTCCTATTCTCTGTAACATCCTGCCACCACCTAATAAAGAGATGAATCCGTAGGACGTAAGATAAACCATTATTAACAGCAAGAACAACTTGAAAATCTCCTAATTTGTACCTTGAGAATATTTAGCAAGGTTCTAGAAAAAAACTTTTAGAAAAAGGAAGGTTGTTTTTTATGAGTTTTGCAGAAAAGGCCATGAGGTAGACATAAAGATGATGCAGCTACAAACAGCACTTGCAGACTGTGAAATACCATGGAAAAGGACACAAAAAGTGAGGACAAGCACAGCAAGGAGTGGCGAGCACCTGCTGGGAGGCAAAGCCATGAGGTTTTGAGGGGGTCCAATGAAATTATGTCAGTTTTCTCAGCATCCCAAAAAGCTTCTCACGCAGGTTCACGCTGCTCAGTGTTGTTTGCATCATTGTCTTGCTGCGAGAGGTGACACTAAGTGCCACAGCACAGCAGGACAGCACAAACATTGCGACACCATGTCAAGACATCACTCTGTGCTCTGTACTATATAAGGAACTGGCTTGCCAGGCCTGCAAGGCACAGTATGGCTGGCCTGGTGGGTTTGTTCACCAAGCCACAAGGTATGAAAACTAACTACAAGTATTCAAAATGAGGTAAAGATTGGTATATGTGTATAAAGGACTGAGACTTTTTTTTTTCCCCTTCCAGCCACAAGTATCTCAAAATAGTTTTTGTTTAATTCTCAAAATATTCCTGTAGGAACTTCCCCTGGGAGTTTAGGAAATAAATAGCTTATCCTGGACAGACTATTTATTTCCAAGATGTTTACTCATGCAATCCATGTGATTGTAATGTGCCTCCATTTCTCAAGCTCTCTTTCAGCTCCTTAGGGGCGCATAACTTAAGCCTAGCAACTTTATCCATATACTGACAGACTGTTACTTCTAAATACTGAACTGGTAGCTCCAATTCTCTATTCATAGTGCAACTATTAATGTGGCAAGAGAGAGTGGTTTATGATTGGGTTTGAAATGCCCAGACTCCCTGGAACCAAAAGTTCAAATTCCTGCGAGATCAGTGCTTTTACCCCTCTGTCTGTGCTAGATGCACTCTACAACCCCAGGTCATCCACATAAAGCTGTGAAATTAGGTCTGTCTGATCAGCTTAAAGGTCCACAGGTCATGCTTTGTCAAAAGGGGCTACCCCACTATTTGTGCACATGCTCCCTCACACCTGCTCCTGCTCTCTACAGCATTGTGATAACAACTGTTTGCTGTCAGCCACCACAGAGCTGACTTGCAGTTCAGAAGGAATGGTGGAGCCCAGCTGCTTTCCAGTTGATAAAAATTACAGTCCTCCACCTAAACCATTCCATTTCAAACCAATGGAATTCTAATCTAAGAGCTGATACTTTGAAAACATATGATTCAAAATAAGATGCTGTCATTAGCTGTTAGCTGTAAACACAATGAAATTTACAGTTTTTCAGTTTATTTTCATTTCTATTTTCCTAAAAGAAGAGCTTTTTCATGGCAGATTTAACATTAATTTCCCCTTTTTTTTTTTTTAGCAAGAAAAGCAGTGAGAAATAAAATCAGGATGGCCATATACTCCCATCAACATATATCCATCTTGCAGCAGATCCTCATTGGGCCGTAAGCAGCCATGTGAAGCCAATTACCCACTAGAGTATTCTTGTTATTTAAATAGGCAGCAAACAGCAGAGATTAAATAGCAATAAAAATAGGACATAGATAAGTTGACTAGCCCATTTTCCTATGATTAATTAATCCTAGATTTCTATTTAGTTACTTATTCAGTTAGAAGCAATGCTGATACTCCCCAAAAATTACAAATGTGTTAATTAGGGAGTGTCTGCAGCAAAGGATTGCCAGGGTGAATTTCTCTATAAGAAGGGAAGTAGCAGCTGAAGCTAGATTACTTTAAAAAGAAAGGAGGGAAGATATCAGACAGAACCTGGTGGGTCTGGTAAGTCTGCTATATTTTGTCACATTTCTTGCAAAAATGCATTTTCTGTGATACACTTTGATATTCTTTAATAGTTCATATTTCTCTGTTGTTTTTAGACTTTTCTCCTTTTCTTATAGTGGTGTTAGAGTAGAAAAAAACCTGTTGCTTATACATATTTATCTTTCTAAAGCATAGAGAAATGTGAAATTTAAAAAATTGTTTTCCACAAAAGCTTTGGTTGAAAAAAATTGTTAAAAACAAGTTTAAGTAAGAAATAGTTTTTAATTGACCATTTAATGATGAAGGAAAAAGCATTAAAATACATAGCTGAAGATAGGCTTGGGAGGGGAGTGGTGGCTGCAAGCTCCATATTATTTCCTTTCTAGGCTTAGTTATGTTAGCTTCTATGATAAAGAGTAAAGGAAGTCAATCTGTCTAAACAGGAAAGGAAAAAAGGCAGCACTCAATTTACAGAGACTGCCATGTGTCACACAAGCTAGCACTGCTAAGAAATGGGTATCCAGATAAAAATTATTATGGAGTACTCCTCCCCCTTTCTAAGGGGAAAACCCCCACAAAATGCCTGACTTCTGCTGTGTTGAAGAGTCAGTGCTCTATGTATTGCTGCCTTTGTGTTTAGAAACACAAAAGTGGATGTGAAACTCTACTAGAAAACTTAGATGCTACACAGGTGCAAAACATTGATAAGGAGTGGAGATCTGATAACTTTTATTTGAGCAAATATACCTCCCTGTCTTCTTGGGCCCTGCTTCATGGTAGTCCTCTTGTCTTGCCCCTCCAAGGCTACAGTCTATACACAGCTTAAAATATGGGGCAATCAACCTGTATGAAATATCTGAACAACCTCCTGAAAGCCAAGTGTTCAATAATTACCAGGAATACTTAACTGCTCACCTGATTTAGGTATTAATCTTAAATATATCTTAAATTGGATATCTTTACCTTGGTGTTTTCTGCCCAAGAAATAGAGTTTCTTTTTACTGGGGATTTGCAAAAGGATAAGAATAATGCTACTAGCAAAAGCAACATTGCCATTGTAAATGCAGTTGAAAATAGACTTGCACAGAACATGTATTTTTTTAGAATCAAAGCTTAGGGTCAGCTGAAGTAAGACAAATGTCAAGTAAATAGGAGGAAATTAGAGGTTTGTGAGCCCCCTTTCAAGGAATTAAGGGAAACAAAATGGCAGTTTAAGAGATCATTGGTGAATCCAGAAATTCTCTGCTCATCTCTTTAGAGCACTTGATTTTTTTTGTTACACAATGGTAGTGCCTCTGTCATCTAATAGTTTTCAGCTACATAAGGAATGTTAGCAGCTGAAACCCCAAAAGTATATTATTTATATACTTGGAAGGAGAAAACAGTATCTTAATGATGTCACAGTTAATGAAAGATCTTTAAAAATTCTAGCACACTTAGAGCTCCTCATGCAGAAGGCTGGGAGAGGAGTAAGTGTTGGATATAGGACCAGCTGTGTTTTCATGTTCTGTTTTCAACACAGCTCTTCTAAATGCGTGAACACTGATCTATATAAAGGATAAAATCCATGTAAAGACAGAATACAGACCTGAAAATAGGAACACTTTGCTTGCTGCAAAAAGCATCTTGCTTTGCCTCTCTTACAGTGTGAACAATGACACAACCTTCTTGTTTTCTTAAGGCAATAAACCTGACTTCAAGATGTCAGAGGAAGATGATTCTTTTCTGAATGTTAAAAGATCTCTGAAAAAGAGAATGGTGAAACACAGCACCCCAGTGGATTCAATGCTTTCAAGAACAAATCCATCTCTTACAGATCTAACAAATCAGTCAATCAAGGACCAAGATGCCACAAAGAGAGTTTATGGATCTCCAACACCAAAATCAAATCTAAGTAGATCATTATCTCAAGTATCATTAGTACGTGTTGATGCCCACTTCCCTCATGTGTCCCCGAGAAGGCTTTCAACAGCATTAGATTTGCAAGAACTAAGTAAAGAGAAAAGCCAAAGCTCTCGGCTTGTATTTTCTAGAAGGAGGCTCTCCACTGTGTTGGCCTCTGATGAATCAAATCAAGAGCCAGCTCACAAGGCTGTCCCAAACATAGAAACTCAAGCTACCACCAGAGCATCTGTGGATGCTGCAGTAACTCCTAAGAGTGGACCTTCGTGGCTTGTTTCTGGAATACCAGGGATAAAAGATCCCCCGGCAGCAAAATCCAAAAAGAAGAAAATTGATAAAACTCTTCAGGTAAAGGCTTTAATTTAGTTGTTCAATAGCTAAGTTGCACAAACTTCTACCAATGCAGAATATGTACAGAACTTTCTAGTAAAGTGGGAATTGTTTACTAACGGAACATTTCCATAACTTTAGCAGTGAGGACATCTGTTTATGAATTGGGTCATAACCTGATAGACGCTGTGACACCATTCCTAATCACAAATGAGATGCCATGCAGACTTCAAACTAGCATTTACTTCAGCTTGTGAGCTGGCGTGACTCATCGTGTACTCTAGTGGGAAAGTATATTTTTCTAAAGATATCTTTATCTAGAAGATATTTAAGAATAGGAAGAAATCAGTAATTGAAATTCTAAAGTTTCTTAACGTTAGCAAGTCAGCTAAAACTCGAGGAACAGACAACATACTCCTTTTTCTGTTAAATCCAAATTGTAGTGCTTTATAAAAAGAATTACAGTCATTGAAAATGGGATCTTGTTGAGCAGTCCTTTTGACTGATGTAGGGTTTCCTGGGGAGAGCTTAGATTAATAGATGCTCTGCAGGTGTTGTTTGTCTGTGGAGCACAAGAACTCAATTTTCTGAAACTTTAGTTATTTGCTAAGGGCCTGTGGAAAGCCCATAGAAAGGATAGGAAGGCAGCAGAGTTAGACTCTGAAGGCTGTCATGTCAGTGTGAAGCCATCAAGTTCTCTTCTTTGTTTTTTTTCTCTGTACCATATTGTTCTTGAGTGTGTAGAAAACTTGCCAGCTTTGAGAGTAAAAGCCTTCTTTGCTTAAAACAAATGGAAAATTTCAGCCAAAATTGAGCTGGGTCATAAGTCATTTGTGTAGATTGTTTTTGAAAGCAGGTGGTATCTGAATGGATTAGGTTGATTAAATAACTGTTTTTCTTCTATAACAGAGAAAGAAAGAAAGAGAATGGCTGCTTCGGCAACTTAACAACATTGAGGAAGCAACTAAACATGAATTGACAATTGAATAAGCTTGATTGGGCTACCTGTGGGATAAGTGCTGTCACATCCATCATGTGGGAATGGCAAGTTCCAACAAATCACAGTCTTCATTATAGTGACTGTTAGACTTCCTCTTCCTTCCAAAATGTTCTTTTTCTGCTCTTCATTTGTTTTGTCATTCTTTCCTTATAAATATAGGAGAAGTCAGGTATAAGTAACGAAGAGCCTCTACACGAGACTCAATGTTAATTTATAATGGCTGAAAGACCTAGATCAAAGAAGGGAGGAAGAAATTAATATTTAAGAATAATTCCTCATCCTGCCACAGCTCTTCCTGGACTTAATCTTTCATGTAGCATTCAAGTCTTATAGGGCTGCTGATCTTTCTTAACAAGACGTCACTAGACAAAGTCCTAGTGGCCACACAGAATGCAATCCTGGTTAGCCAAAGGAGAGTCCCTTCATCTGAAGGGCAATCAAAGCTGATGCAATCTGGAATGTTTTTGCTGCTACCTGGTGAGATGAGGAAATACTGAGAGGCACCAAGGACAGAGGCCATTCTTTAGAGATTACTAATTAATGACAGCTTATTTTGAAGTTTTGGTTCAAAATCGGTTTGTCCCAGCCTTAGACTGTAAATGCAACTCACTGTTGCATTGGAGATACTTAATCCTTAGCTGTGTGTTTTGAGGGAGTATGGGGTTTCTGGTTTTTTTTGTTTGTTTGTTTGTTTTTTTGTTTTTTTTTTTTGCTGGAGCTGCTGCATGGAGATTAAGAAGGGTGTCTTACCTGACAGCTGTATAGTCAAAATGGTAATTTAGCTCAAAGGAACTTTCCAAAGCATCAGTCAAGAATTGATACAAAAAGCACAATATTCATGTTAGTTCCTACTGCTGTCTGTTATCTAATCTTTAGATTAAACAGGCAGAGTTTATCACTTCTAAGTTATCTGTGGAGTGTCAGCAGCAGGACTCCAGAATAGATTTACCACCTACATCCACATATTTCTGCACTTGTGTGGCTCTAGCATGTGCACTTTCTTGGCTCATACTGGCTTTGCAGCTGTTCTAGGCACTTATTACCCCAAAGGGGAGAGGTCCCATTTAAAAGAAGCTGCCAGTTAAGAACGGAGACAAGGGACATTTGCATTTCCTTCCTTACAGTTACAAACTGTAACTTGTAATACCTCACATCCAAGGTGGCAGAGAAGTATGTCCCATGCCAACATTATGAGACAGGCCAATCAATAGCATCTGTGTTACACTCTGAAATCTAAGAGTGGAGTTGTGGTTTTACAACCTCTCTCAGGATTTAAAAGGAATTAGGATGTTTTCGCTAATGATTCTTGAAGTGAAATTCTTCAGAGTTTCTCAGGAAAACAGCCTTATCCTCAGACCTGGCTTTCTGTGTAGCCAGGCAGTGGGTTGATGCTGTCCTTCAGGTCATGAGCCAAGTCACGCTCACTTGGTTTCATGTTTAGTTAATGTTCTGGAATTTGTTTGTGTGTGTTACCCGGGCTGCTTGTCTGGCCTCCGCAGGTTCCTCTGGCAACCAGAGAGCTCCTGGCTGGTGTAGATATCCCAAGCTGCTTTTGAGATAAAATAGGCATGGTTGCAGATGTGCTGCTATTCCCCTTGAGCCTGCAGGCATTTCATCAGTATCTGTGAGTTGTGCCAGGGGCTGAACTAAGATCAGGCAAGTGCTAGGTTAGTGTAAAACCCTCCTCTACCCCTGGGAAAAGCACAGATTAGTTTGGCTGCATGACCCAATGCTTAATCCAAATGACCCAGTTCTGCCTCTTGTTTATTTGTACCTTCCCAGATAGTCAGTTCCAGTTGTTCCTTCTTAAGGCTTCTCATCCTAGTCTCAGGAAGTCTTGATACTGCTTCTGCTTTTCTTTCTCTGTTGCCTCTCAAAGTCATTCTTGGCTCCGGTCCAACCAGTATCTTGGTCTTCAAATGTCTTTATCTAATATCTTCTCCAATCTGGCCTCTAGCTCTTTCCTTCCTTATAAGACACAAATGTCTTTTGTCTTTAGTGCCTGCTCTTCACTGCTGGATTCTGTGCCCATCTGATACCCTCTGATATCTGACACTGGTCTTCTGCCAAAACTCAGACTCTGTTCTCACACCCCAAAGTACCTTTGTCTAGTTAGGTTGATGCCATCCATGATGCTAGGCCAAGTGGAAAGGTCATGTGGGACAAGTTCCAGACCTTAGGAGGCCAGGGGTGTAGTTGCTGCAAAATTCCTTCCAAGGTCCTGCTTTGGGCTATATTAAATGCAAAAGGAATCCAGGGAATATGGCTACTTAATGTGTAAGGTATCTTTGGCTTCATTGCAAGTGCAATACAAAATTTCTGAAATTCAGAACACAGCAAGTGACGGGAAGGTTCTTCAGGGAGCAAGGCTGCCACCCTGTCAGGTTCATGGAACATCCCAAAGATTTTCCTTAGTCGAGGAAACCAAATTGTACCGAGGTAACACAGAACTGACTTTGGGTCTTTCCAAGTTTTCAAGCTGTATCAGGCAGACATGCAAAAAAACAAGGGGTATCATGATTTTGGAAACTACTATTTCCTCTCTAGAATGTTTAAAAATAAATAGAAAATACTACATAACATTTTTTAAAATAATTTAGGTGTTCGTTAATTTGCAAAAGTTATAAAACTGCTTGTAGTATTTAATGAGAAGAGTAATACAATCAACTGGTTCTTCGAAGGTTTTCCAACATTTATCTGATGTTCTACAACCACAGTATCAACAGTTAATTGCATGTAATAATCCCAAGGGACTTCAACCAGGCCTATATAGTACGGACATTAGTAAATGGTGCCCCCAAACACCATTCACTTTATTCAAATTTATAAAGTCAGGATGCTGGAAAATGTGAAACTATATGTATCAAATTGCACTTAGAAAACTATGCTGCTGTTATTATACTTCACATGTAAGAATATTCATAGGGCAAAAATAAACAACCACCAAACAACTAGTATTTCTTTTGTTCTCTAGTAAACTCACAAATCTCCTGAAACTAAATTTTTAAGTTTAAATGATACAGTAGTTTTTCTGTTATACAAGGTATGTATACTTTGAAAGGAATTGACTTTGGGAGGAGCATTCCTAGTATTCAGTTTCACTCTTTTTCAGTGTCCATCCTCTAGTGGCAACAATAGCAAAACTGTTTGGTTAGTGCTTCTCTTCACGTACAAAGTTCCTTTATGAATATTTATATTACAATATTATCACAGTGCAGAACAAAAATAAATTCTTAAAGGGAGCTGTAAAATCCAACACCTCTAAAAAAGAAATCTTCCTAATTATTACAGACCTTAAGTATGGATTTTTGGGTGCTGAGGCTGAAAAAGGTTAGTGGCCACATACATCAGATCCTTATGAGAAGATAATCCCCAAGACATCCTCTTCCATAAAATAAAAAGCCCTTGTCCTGCTTGAATGAATGTGAATCAGAGTTGCAACATGCTCTTGAGTTTTGGTGCTGTCCTGACTTTCAAATGCAACATGGACACATTTGTAAGTTCAGAACAGCCTTCCCATTGAGGGTGTTCTTTTAGGGCAGTATTTTTCCTTTTGGAGTGGAGCTATGACCTTGACCTATGGAACTGTTTTCAGTGCACTTGTCCCTGAATAGATATTACACAACCTACCTGCTGATGGTGACTAAGCATGATGTTGGAGGGAGAAGAACAAAAACATTACCAAGAACAGAGGGAAGAGACAGAAATGTCTTCACCCTGGATTTATGAGCTCGGCCTTGTTCCCACTGAAGCAATGGTAATACTCCTGTTGACAGAGCTGAGAGTGCTCTGCCCAGCTGCAGTACTTCTGTAGGAGGCCAGTTTGAAGAGAAAAAATGTTTAGCATGTGCATTTAACATATTTTAGATTTATGTAACAGACAAATTGAAGTTAGGTCCTTCCTTCGCTCATCACAGCTGAACATCTTTAGAATAACTAGGAAAAGTGGAAAACTTTTAAATAAAAACAGATTTTTTTTCTTCCTTCTACGTTACAACATAGTTACATTCCTGCTATGGACAAAACCCTAATATCACACAAGTAATAAATCACACAATAGTGTCACTGACCTGTACTTGATTGCATTTTGTTCTATAAGACATCCAAACACAAAAGTCTCTCTTAGCTCCATCTGTTGATGTACTCCACTATGCGTGTTAAAATAGCTTCCCTCCTCAACATTTCCAACTTTTTAGAAACAAATGAACAAACACTGAGCCTAGCAGCACCTAGAAAAGTTAGATCAGTTGAAGCAATTGGGTAGCATTTTCAAATGTTGCTAATGTTGAACTAGGCACAGATCTTGCCACCTCCTTCAGGATGTGGACCTGAGCTGCTCACCCTGCTCAAACCTTGGTCAGGTTTTCCACTACTATCTAGGTACCTAATGCTTCTATGTGATTAAATGGTGCTTCACAGTCCAGTCCCAATAGGCATGCAAATCCTGTAGAGCTTGACAGCTGCCAGTCTCCTGGGTATGCTCATGCATGTGGCTTTGCAGCACTTCCAGCAGCCCCACCCCTCCATCATGAAGTGGGACATGTGCAGATAGCAGTGAGATAGGAGTTCTATCTATCTGATTTCAACTCCAGCAGCCCACAGTATAAAACTCTGGAAGCACAGATTGCATTTCAAATCCCCTTCTCATGTGAGATAGGAGCATGAAACCAAATGTCCTACAAGGCAGTAACCATTGTTTCTTAACTCTTACTGTGAAGTCAGTGCTTTGAAGAGTTACCTATCAAAGTAATTCCACTTGGCCTAAGTGTTCGTTAAAAATAAGATTCAACTTGCATCGTTGTTTTGTCACTCACTGTCCTGCATCCGTGTTTTATTTTTTTCCTTTGTGGATTTGGGGGGGAGGGTTCGTTTCTGTTTTTCTTTATTTTTATAGCAGAAATGTACATAAGAAAGGGGGAAAATATCCTTCATATCTTTTCTGCTTCTTACTGTTGCTGCCATTTTGATCCCTTTTGCTGTCCTCTACTTCATACTTTTGGCCTTTCCTACCTCTACAGGTCCTACTATAACTGTTTTCTGCTTTCAGCTCTTCATGCCCTTGCAGGTTTGTCCTTTGTAGTGACCTTTGTCAATGAGCAGATACCATAATCCTCCTAAAGCTTACATCTTCTCCTAAAGAGGAGATGCCAGCAATGATAGGGAAAAGAAATATCTCACACCTCTAAGATAGGAAAAGAAGGTTCTCTTCCCATAAATGGAATAATTCAATTTTATAGTATGGAAAGCTGATACAAATTCAAATATAGGAAAGAAAGTATGTGCAGGATTGCTGACAAATTTAGTCAGAGAGGAACTGGATGCAAAAAAGGCACTTTCAAGATGTCCAGGTAAAATGGGCTTCAAAGTATACTCCCCAGCCAAGAGAGTACAAGTAATTAATTGCATCATATGGCATGCACTTAAATCAAATTGCTGTTGTGTGAGAGTGTTCATACAAAGGTCAGGGGTGCTTTAGCGTTTGTTACTCCTCTAGAAGAAAAAGATCACACAAACCCTCAAAACCTGCACAAACCATAGCTCAGCAACAGCAGGAAGCTTTGCCACCATGAGAGGGAAGACATTGCAATTAGATGGAAGGCTTGCAATTGCAATCAAAAACTTCATTTACAACACATATGCTACTATGGATATGTGCTATAATTGTAACTGTGCTAGAAGGAAAAAAGAAGAGGTGGAACTGGAATAGTGGAGAAAGAAGTGCTATATGGCTTCCCAAATACCTCTGGGTAGCTGAGAAAAAGTTTACTAAGACTGTAGGATTGGCAATTATACCGTAAAGGTTATGATGCAAGCATGCAAATTAACAGTGTATCCTGACCTTTACTAGTATATTGGGTAGCAAATTTTTTATCCACAGCTGGGAAATTATAATAATTGAGAAAAGAAAACAAATCACAGAGAAAATTCCTTGTGTAAGACCAGCAAAATGAAAAGTCTATGATGATCGCATTTGGAGAAGAGATGAATAAGAGAAGCAAAACCACTATTAGCAGACTCAAGGCACCAAAAATGTCTGTTGGCTAGTATAGTTTCTCAGAATGTAAAATCAGTGAGTTAAAGGAAAATAAGTCTTGAACTTATTTAGTCTTGAATTTTAAAATGTGTCATTTTTTGCATATACTTAAGTCTGTAAAACAGGTTTTTTGACATGATCGATATCTTTGAGAAAAATATCAGCTCGTAGGGGAAATGTACTATACATGAAAATGTAGAAAATTACATTTAAAAGAAGGAAGTGTTGAGGGGGTTGTTTATTTTTGTTTTGTTGACCATTTCATGGCCAAGCAGTCTAAATGTAGAACTTAAATTTAATTTTTGTTGCTGCTGTAATTACAGTCATAGTTATCCATATAAGCATTCCTACAACAGCTTGATTAATCAGATTCCTCAAGAAAAAACTTTTGACACACCTAGTAATTCATGACTACCTTAGTTTTTACAACTGCCCCATCATTACCAAGCTGTGGGTCACTAGAAGTTTGATTCTTTTCCACGTGACTTTGTTATAGAAGGCAAAATCATGGTGATTTACCAAAGGTAGCCAAATCTTATTTGTAAAGAGAGGAGCTCTGCTATCATCTGTAATAAAGTGATTTAACGATCTAATCTTGGCTTTTTGCTTTGTTTGATTATACATTAATTAAATTGATTTTTTTTTTTTAATCCAGTAACTGCATGACCTTTGTGTTTGATGGCAGAGATTATTTATACAGTGAGTAGGCAAATATTCATGCGACATTCAATCTTATCTCCAGAGTGATTTTAATATAATAACAATTTGTATTAACCCCTTGTATTGGTTTTGCACAGCCTGGTTTTTGGTAGCAGGGAGCCACAGAGGGACTTCTGTGAGAAGCTGCTGGAAGCTTCCACCATGTCCAGCAGAACCAGTCCCTGATGGCTCTGAAGATGGACATGCTGCTGGCCAAAGCTGGGCCAATTAGAGATGTTGGTAATGCCTCTGTGATAACTTATTTAAGAAGAAAAACAAAACAAAGTGGGGCACATGTTTTTCTTCTAGCCAGAGAAGCAAAGGAGGTGAGAACATGTGAGGGAAACAACATGGAGACACCAAGGTCAGTGCAGAAGGAGGGGCAGGAGGTGCTCCAGGTGCCAGAGCTGAGCTTCCTCTGCAGGCTGTGGTGAGACCATGGTGAAGCAGCTGTGCCCCTGCAGCCCATGGGATCCACGGGGGATGCAGAGATCCACCCACAGCCCATGGGATCCACGGGGGATGCAGAGATCCACCCACAGCCCATGGGATCCACGGGGGATGCAGAGACCCACCCACAGCCCATGGGATCCACGGGGGATGCAGAGATCCACCCACAGCCCATGGGATCCACGGGGGATGCAGAGACCCACCCACAGCACATGGGATCCACGGGGGATGCAGAGATCCACCCACAGCCCATGGGATCCACGGGGGATGCAGAGACCCACCCACAGCACATGGGATCCACGGGGGATGCAGAGATCCACCCACAGCCCATGGGATCCACGGGGGATGCAGAGATCCACCCACAGCCCATGGGATCCATGGGGGATGCAGAGATCCACCCACAGCCCATAGGGGAGGTGCCCAAGCTGGAGCAGGTGGATGCCTGGAGGGGGCTGTGATCCAGTGGGAGACCCAGCGGAGAAAGGCTTCTTCCAGGCTGGAGTAGCCTGTCTCGTAAGGACTGAACCCTGTGGAAGAGTCACTCATGCTGCAGCAGTTTTGGGAGGACTGCTGCTCCTCCCAAAGTGGATCCATGCTGGAGAAGTTAATGGAGAACTGTCTCCCACGGGAGAGACCCCATGGTCTCCCAGGGGAAGGACTCCTCTCCCTGAGCAGTTGAAGATCTCAGGTGATGAACTGCCCAAAACCTCACCCCCTGTCTTCTTATGTTGTCAGTGGGAAGGAGGAAGGGGTTTGGAAAAGAAAAGGTGTTTTTAAGGGCTTATTTTTCTTCTAATTGTCCTCCTCTGATTTTGTTAGTAATAAATTCACTTTATACCTCTAAGTCGAGCCTGTTTTGCCTTCGGTGTGCTTTCCCCAGTCCTTAACTCATGAACCCTTCATTAATTTTTCCTCTCCTTTGCCCAGCTGTGGCAGGGAAGGGTGAGTGAGTGACTTTAGTGGGTGCCTGGCATTTGGCCAGTGTGAAATACGACACTATGAGACACTAAGGCGCAGGCAAACCTGATTCCCAGCAGCAGCTTACCTGATTTCAGCTCTCTGTACAAGCCTCAGGCTCACTAGAACTGCCTGAAGCCCTAGAGTCCTGTCTCTTGACCTTCGAGGAAAGAGTAGAGGCTCTGAAACCTGAAAAAATTGCTCTTGGTATTACTGTCAACAATATAATAATTATTAATTCAAATAATACTGCTGAAATCAGAAATGCCCCGAGACAAAAGGCAAAGACAGACTTTCTGACAAAGGCAGCTGAGCAAACTGTTTTATTTTTGTAAGAAACAGTGCAGAATTGAATAGCCTAAATGCGAAAAACAACTTTAAATGACAGAGAGAAGTGTCATCCTGTTTTAAAAGCATTTATCACTTTGCTGTCAGCAACAACCCTCTTGCTCTCTTGCTAAGAATCCCAGGCTGCTGTCTTCTGCTCTGCCAGTAGCCCAGACCCTGTTCCTTTTGCAAGCACATGTTTGTTCCCCAGTTTTGGCCTCCCACTTCATGGGACAGATGACCAGAGAAAACAGACCTCTTGACTTACTCTGGTCTGAGTCCTATTACTATTCCTATTTTTATTAGCATTGTTTAAAAGACAAAGAGATGAAAAAATGGCACTTAAGATTCAAGCATTAATTGCCACATATATTCACGGAGGTTCAAAATCTCCATAAAACCTCAGAAGAAAAGATCAGGAATTTGAAACATCAGGGGCTCCTCCAGTTTTGAGTAAGCAGTAAGTTTCTTTCAAAATCCAGTCTATCTACTGTCAAAGAGAATGTCCACTTTTGCACTTGATAAGGTAAAAACCAATATACATTAATTATTGCTGGTTCCAGGCACTTTTCCTCTAAGTTATGCAGTTGGCTGTGACTATAATGGCCCTGGTCTGGATCTCCTTTTTTCTCCATCAGTACTGCCTACTTTTCTCCCTACTACATGTAGAAATTCTTGTGCCTGGAAAGCCATGTATTAGTTCAGGGAGAAAGGGGAGTTTCATGCGAATCCTGGCATTTAACCCGTGTGACAGATGCAGACGTTAAAGCAAATGGTAGTCTTTTGTTACTATCTCGAACTTCACATGAGAATATGAATTTGAAATGTATGTATTTGAATATGTATTTGAAAGTGCTATAATGTTTAAATTGCTTTAAGAGTAAATCTTTGGGGAGTTTGCCTTAATTGGCATAAGGTAGCAATAACTTCAGCAAGTAAACCTAACTGATGGAGTCTCACTCCATCAGTGCCTACAGCCTTCAGGGACTGCAGTAAAGGGCATATTACATGGTTAGTGATGTTCTTTTCTGTTTCTGGGCCCAAGAGATACAGTGGCTGAAAAATATAAAGAGATTTAAACAGCTTATCCTGGTTTAGATGCCTAGAGCCAGCACTAAGGGGGTAATTTACATTTTGTAAATTACGTTCCCTTCCAAGCTATAGCTCACTGCAGTAGGCACTGAAAAGCCTTTATTTCCATGGCTGGTCACAGAAATACCTCTACCTAGGTTTAGGAATGCTGACTATAGCAGAAGCAGTGAAGCAGAAGGGTTTTTTTATATTAACTGTCCACACAGGAACTCATACTCTGCAACATGCTTTCAGCTTTATCATACCACAAGTCAAAATGTTTCTGTATGACTTCTCCAGCTAGGCAAACTGCAAAAGTACCTGGCCCGTGCTAGGATGACTAAAGGACTTTAACCTCTCTCGCCAGAAGAGTGCAACAATTTGTAGAAAATAGTTTTCTGGCTGGTCTATGTATGCACAACATTGCAAACAAGGTGTTTTACTCAGTGCCCAGACACTTTGGGTGCCACCAAGGAAATGAACTACTTTTTCATCTCTTTTCTTCATGATCCAAGATTTAATGCAGAAAGTCCCTAGAAGCCTTCCCTAGCTAGACTCACCATGAAAGAGCTTCTCACTAGAGTTTCTGCAGATTTAGTTTTAGGTATTTATAAGCTATTTCCCACATTTTAGCCAAATTAATTGCTGGGCCAAAATAGCAAGTCAGTCTGCATCCAAAAGTTTGTGCAACACAAACTTGGAATATGTCCTTCTCTGCATCCAGAATTTAATTCTAAAAATCATATTTACCCAATCAGAATAGATAAATAATACAAATGGCTAATATGTTATTGCTACAAATCAACAAATTAATCAATCAACAAATGTGTGAACCAAATTATTCATCAATAACCTAAGCACAATCAATTGACTGGAATTCAAAAAAATCCTAAAAATCAGATGAAATAAAGCATTTTTAATATGGGATAAATTCAGAGAAGAAAAAAGGGGTTTTATATTTCTATCATTGCTGTTTCTTTTCATATGCTTGATGCCATTTGTGTGTGGTGTATGTGTGTGTGTATCATAGTGGTTTTGGATATTGAGCTTAAAATTCAGAATTAGCTTCTTACCTAAAAAAAGATAATGAACATATTTCACTGGTTATTTGTTTTTTAAAAAAACATATCCAGATAAGCAGTCTCAGCAGGAAATTATTTGGTAAGTTACTTCAATTTTTGGTAATTAGTAATTAGTGGATAAAAATGACTTGTACCCAAATGTATATATAAAACTTTACATTCTGTGAGTCACTCCATATGACTTTAAAGAAAAATAATTTTAAAATCCTAAACTTTATTTATCATTCAAAGTGAGGTCACTGACTAAGAATTATTGGGAAATCAATGAGAAAATCTTGTAGAAAAAGTAACCCTTGCCTAGGATTCATGTGGTGTCTTTTGACAAGTGGTTCGAGTTAGGAGTCAACAGTTGGAACACCTAAAAATTACCATCAAGTCTTTAGTAAACACAACTTTACCTCATGAATGTTTTTAACCTCCTGACTCTTATCTGTTTGTGTTCTTTAAAGAAATGTCAGGGTCAGAGATGGAGATTGGTAGATGAGTTGTAGTATTACATCAAACAGAGTCTACATAAATATATACTCTACTTTCACTTCATTGATGTCACATGGCCTATACGAAAGCATTGCCTGGTTGATTGATACTGCCCTAAGTTATCATAACCTGTTCTCACATATGTTCATTGCATTTACATAAAGGAAATGTGAAGGGACTGATTTTTATGGGTCTACCTTTGTATGTACAGAACATCTTACAAAGTGTGCTTCAGCAGGCTTTTAGGTTTCCTCAATTTGATTTCACAAAAGATAGCAAGTGAAAAAAGGGCTGGGCTGTGATTTCAAGTGGACCTGGAACCATAAAGGAAACAAAACCAAAAACACTTTCAAAATGTTTTATAATCTGTAGAGAGGAGTGTTGTTTATCTTTTGTTTATCTTACTGGGTACACTGAAAAGATCTGACTTGTAAAAGGCTGCAAGTTGTTAGGAATTGCCTGAGCAGTTCAGATGCTGCCAGCTGCCTGACAGCAAGGAAAAACTTGCCAAAGACCTGAAAACATGATGGTGCTTGGGAAGAATGAGATTTTTTTGAAACTAATGGAAGTTCTGTTATGTAGGCCTGTATGTCAGACAAGCATGCTGCTCTTGCATTGTGTCTTTATCTGGTTACCTAAAAATGATGGTGATGAGTTTAAAAATCCTTTTTAAAAAATCATTTCATATATATCATTAAAAGCTATTTACTCTCAGTTCACCTCAGGTTTTTTAGACAGAAAAACTGCAGGCAGGACAGTGGCAGGCTGAAGTACAGCAATTTCAGAGGCAAGTAGCTTATGTTAAGCAGTCGGCCAATGATCCTCAATTCTGTTAATAAAAAGCTGTCTAAACAGAAAAATCCATAAATAGATAAGTGAATGAATGCATGCATACACATATACATATACAAATGCATATGAGTTCTTTGGGTCTTTGTCATTTTACAACTTGGCCTACTTTCCATTCATATTTTTTTTCATGTTTCTTCATGAAAGAGACTTTGTTTTGTATTGTTTCCTTTTCCTCTTTGGGAGAGGAAATAGACTTATTTCTGTATATTTTTCACTTCATTTTGAATGGTAAGAGAGTCGTAGTTTTCTAAGACAGATGTACAAGAAAAAGTAGAAATGAAAGTGGGAAAAGAGTTTGAGAAATCTAATTGCAATTGTCATGCCCTAAATTTTCAGCCAAAATTTACTGCCAGTCAGAGATACAAAGTCCACAGAATGGTTTTAAAATCTGTAAAATTAGAACTCTTTAAAGCACTTTAACATGCAAATAAGTTTCAATTTTGTGGTATCTAGATAGAGATGTCCAAAACTACCTGAATTTATTAAAAAAAAAAAGCAAAGAAAAAAAGCAGTTAAGTGAAAATTTCAGTCTGTAATCAATGAGAATGCTTTTGAGAACTGCCTTATTACTATAGAGGGATAAAAAATCACTACATTATAAATAAAACCTTTGGTATCAATATCAGAGAACAGAGTGAATAACGACATTAAACATGCTCTGCAGTTCTGCTTCACTTTCTTTCAACTAAATGATGTGTTTACAAAAAAAAGATAAATAAATGTTAAAAAAAAAAAAAAAACTAAACTAAAAATCATGCTGCATTAGATGACTTTGCAGTGGAATGTGCTATTTCAAGCTTGGTACATACTGTGAATACCGGGGTAAAATAATCTGTTCAGCATAGTGAAGTTTGAGTACTTTTTCTCTTTACTGGAGTGACAACTGCTGCAGACAAAGGAGAAAAGGAAAGATTTTCCACCGACACCTCCCCTAGGTGATACGTGAGGAGATGGAGAGGGTTAAAAGGATAGACAGAAAAGCGGGTATCTCGTTTATTTTTGAACTGTTTGACAAATACTGGTTTCCCTGAAGTGCATGTTTTGAGGACTGATCCTCCTCCCACCCCGGGAGCAGCAGCAAAGCCGAGCCCGGGCACAGGAGCTCCCGCTTCAGCTGCGCAGCCGCTGCCGGAGGTGAATGCAAGGACTCGTACGTGCATGTGTGCAGTAGCTACAGGATCCTGATGGCTTTATTGCCCTGGAGGCCTCCTCTCCGGCATGCCAGTGTACTCCTAACCTGCAGACACATGACGAAAATTAAACAAGGGTTTGTTGCATTTGTTGCTGTGGAAATATGTATTCAGTTGCTTCAGTTTCAATGGGATTTCCCTCCTCCCCTCTCCCCTCCCCTTGTTTTTTGAACATTTACATCTTTATGAAAAGTCAAGAACAGGAGACATTTGTGACATGCAAAAGGGGAGGGGATAGCCCCCACTCATCCATTCCCTTCTGCCAATTTTGTCTCCAGCCCCCGCCACATTTTTCCTTGTTAACTGTGTTGGGGCAAGAGGTGGGAGTGAGGGAATAAAAGCATTCCTGCATGTCTGGAGGAAAGAAAATAGATAAAGGGGGAAAGTGAAAGGGGAGGGGAAGAGTGGCCAGGGACTTGAACTGCCAGTGAAGCGATGCTTCTCCGGCCCTCCTGCTCAGATAATAGTTAACTCGGGGTTAAAGATTAATGCCCAGGCCAAGCACTGTATAAATGGCCCGGGCAAGCCGAATGTATGCGAAGTGCCTCCTGCTCCGCAGGCCGCCGAGCTGCGCTCGCCGGGGCCCTGCTCAGCGGCATGAGTGCACCGCGGGGCTGCCTCCCGGCCCGGCTGCTGCTCCCGCTGCTGCCGCTGCTGCTGCCGCTGCCGGGGCCGGCCCGCGGCTCTCAGCCCGTGCTCTGCGCCCCCTGCACCGCGGAGAGGCTCGCCCTGTGCCCGCCCGTCCCGCCCGACTGCCCGGAGCCCGCCCGGCAGCCCGGCTGCGGCTGCTGCCAGACCTGCGCCCTCGGGCCGGGACAGCCCTGCGGGGTCTACACCGCCCGCTGCCGCCTGGGGCTCCGCTGCCACGTCCCCGCCGGGGAGCCCCGGCCCCTCTCCGCCCTCATCCAGGGCCACGGGACCTGCTTGCCCGCCAGCGAGGCCGGAGGGATGCGCACGGAAGAGCCGGCAGGTACCGCGCCATCGCCGCCCCGCTGCCGGGCCGGGCCGGGAGCTGCGGCACAGCCCTCGCCGGGGACAGCGGCGGGATGGGCGGGAGGGATGCGGGCTCTGGGAGCCAGGAGAGGGGAACAGCGAGACAAGTTAGGTAGGCGTCTGAAAAATAGGGAGGCTTGGAATGCGCTTTCCAGGGAAACGTGCTCTGACCCGTTCCAAGTGAGGTGCATCCCCGTGCCGGGCCTAAGATGTTCCAGCAACAAGCTGGTACGCTACAGCCTGAAAGCACGAAAAGCCTAAAGCACAGTGATGGGGCAGTGCAGAATAACTACAATCTGGGAGGCTGCAGAGAGTTTTTTCTTTAGTAGTAGACAGTAGCCGGAGTAGGACAAATGTTTTATAGGCTTTGGTTATGTCCATCTCTACAAGTCGTAACGGAGAATGAAAAGGCTTTGTGCTTGAGTTCATTTCAGGAATAAAATGTACCCGGAGTAGTGGAGTGATAGCAAGCACCTCAGACTATATCATGGGCTGGAATTTTTCTTCAGTGTTACATCGTTATTTTTCCATTTATTATTATTACTATTTTTATTATTATTTTCATCATCACTACTGCTACATCCATGAAGTGGTGATTAAGGTAACTCAGTAGCATTGCAAAAATAATCATCATTGTCTCGAAATAACAATAGCCATTAGTAGAATTAAGAGGAGTTTCTCTTGTACTTGAGAGAGTGGGGAAGGCAGAGAACAGTGATTAAGCCGAGTATTTAAGCTACCTGCATTCGATTTGATTTGATTCTTTCCAGAGTTTGCTTGCTTCGTTCCTTCCTTCCTTTCTTTCTTCCTTTCTTTCCTTCCTCAATTTATCATTTTCATTTTTTCTTGAACATTGCCAAAGGGTGTTTTTTAGTCCATTGCCTGTTTACAGCCTTGACCCAGCAAGTAATTTAGAAACATAAAAAAATTCATCCTATGATGAACCGCATGCAGTTGCAAAGAGCTTCTGTTGCTTTCAGTGGAAGAGTTCACACATGCTGATTTAGGCACTGGCATGAAGGCCACTACCAGGCAGAACTGAATATTTTCTGCCAGTCCTTTGCTATTTGGTCTACTGCAGGCCAGCATGAGCTGCTTCTGGTTCCTGTGAATTGCTACCCTTTTTATTTATGAGGCAAGAACAAAGTACAGGATACCATGGGATGAGGTCTTGACCATTTCCTCTTATGGATAAAACCAGAAATACATCATGCTGACAAAAATCTAAATTCATTACTAGTTTAATTTCACTCTTTTCTTATTTAGCCAAGTTTCTACAACGCACCATAGTCAAGAAAATTTTTTTCACGTCTAGCAGACTGGCTGCAGCTTCATCTTTGGGATTCAAGTAATTTTGAAGGATCATAAAATAACCAATTTGTTAGAGAATAGCTGCTAAGCCCTACTATGAGTTTATTACCAAACTATAATTTGCCATGCTGCACATGTAATTTATTCCTGCAGGATCTACTGTAATGGATCTGTCTTATACATTACTTTTTTTTTTTCTTTCTTTTGGCTGATCTTTTTACCTTTTTAAACTTTGAGAAATAAATGCAAAATTTCACTGAAGATGTTCACCTTTATATCATTCATTTCCAGATTCTATAGAACCTGATGATATGCCTTTGGAAAGCACTGAAGTAACACAGGATCAGCTGCTGAACTATCAGTTGATGTTTCCCATAGGCCAGGATAAGTCCATTCCCTGGAATTCCATCACTGCCTATGAAAACATGAAAGCAAAGAGAATATCTGAACTCAAGAAATTGAAAGAGAAGGTGGGTTTTCTTTGTAAAACTTTCAGACACCATTTCAGTAGAGCCTTGCAAAAAAATTCTAGCAGCAACATTGAGATGTCAGCATTTTGGGTAGCTGGCAAACCAACTTTTGGAATGTGCTCATCAGGTGCTTGAGGAACAGACAGAACATCTGGAGCAATAATAACAGACATGCATCAGGTATTCTTACACAGACTTCATGCAGAGGCTGAATGTTTCACCATATTTACAATCAGATTATAACCTGGCTCCTTAATTTACAGGAAGCTTTATTAAATTCTTGGACTCCTTTTTTGGTTCAGTTAAGAAAAGGCATTTGTCACTGGTCCAACACAGAGAGAAATAAAAGGGAGTCCTTCCATGTAGTTATTGATGAAACACCAGTGCAAGACAAAATGTGATTCCCTCTGATCACAAGGAAACACTATGAAGTACATTCATGTAGAAAGACAAAAAGTTCAACGATTAAAGTGGGGTTCGACACTGCAAAATCCTAGTGGGTAATGAGGGTACCGTAGGGCCTTTGCAAGCCGGTTTGTGTTCCACTTGAGGGCACCAGAGAACCACGGTTAGACCGGTCCCAGGCTGCAGCACCCTCAGTTATGGAGTGGGTTAGTCGGGCAGCACAGAAGCCTGGCTTCATAGTGGTCACTGACAAAAAGGAAAAGAAAAAGAAAAAAATATACTAATCACCACCCTGCCTCATTCCATATCCAGAACAGGATTTAATCACTGATTTAGTTTGAACTGTTATTTGTTCACTGCAGTTCTGATTTTTAAGCCTTCTGCTTTTCTCACCCAGAGCTACAGACTGGAATATGACAGCTTATGTGAGGGTCTAACATGGGGAGGTTTTGCAAAAGCAGAGGTTATGTTTTCACTCAAAACTGGAAATATTTGTTCAGTCACTTTTCCTTTCTTGTACTGATTCAAACATGTTAGGTTCTTTTGATGTACAGAAATTGTGACTGAAAAAGAGAGCCAGCAAATTGTGAAAACAGTGAATATTGCAAACAGTTCTTCATTCCCAGTTCCAAGAACTTCGGGGTTTGGTTCCAGAGCTACAGAATGGCTCCATGTTGCTTTGGCAACGGTTCTGTCCTGTACAAAAGATAACAAACATTCAGATGTTTGTTCTTGCACCATCTATATATGTCCTGCACCTATCCTCCATATATCAACAGAGCACAAGGCCATGGCAACCTGGAAAACGTGACCAATCTCACGTACCAGTTTTCTAACTTCCATCTACCCATAACAGGAGAGATTGTATCCTCTGAGCAGTAATGTGTTTACTCAGTACAGGTTAAATTTTCTTGAGTGGCAATTAAAGGACTAAAATCCCCATGTTTCTGAGAACAGAAAAAAACCTTAAAGAATAAAAACAAAGGTCTGAATGCAACAGCAGAGTTTTCTGGCAGTGTTCCTACTGAAAGAAGAAAAGCTGTATGCAAAACAGTCTGGTGTAGACTGTATACCTAATAAGTATTTTCAGCTTTTTGATGTCTGTATTCTGATCACCTTTTGTGTAGCTGATTTCCTTATGATTTTGGTATTCACTATCCTGGTATTCTTGCAGGGTCCTTGTCAGAAGGAGCTCTACAGAGCCCTGTATAAATTGGTGAAGGCTCAGCAGAGAAGCAGAGGGGAGATTTACAAATTTTACTTGCCCAACTGCAACAAGAATGGATTTTACCACAGCAAACAGGTGCGTGCCTTTTTCCCTTCTCTCTGCTATCAGCAGTGCTGCGACTAGCCTGATACAGCCAAACCTTTCACAGCCCTGTGCTCCCAAACTCACAAGTTTGCAGCAGGTTGTGAAAGCAGAGATACTTAGTAGTGAGAGCAGATAGTTGGTTCATCCTTCTCTTCAAGGTGAGCTGCATTCTGTTGGCTATCAGCAGTAGAGGCAGGAGTCTTTTCCCTCCACAGAACAAGTGCACTCAAAGCCTTTTCCAAAATACTTTAACCCTGTCTGCTCCCATGTACTTGATTTATTAGCATACATCCAGTTCACATTATTTCATAATATCTGCCATACTACCTGCCAAAACCCATTAAATATATAATAATCACTGTGTAAAAATTGGGCTCTCAGCTCACAGGAAGTGGAAAACCTACATAGGCAGTGAAAAAAAAAAACTCTTTGGAGCAAAATTAACCTTCTGAAAACCTAACAAAAATACTGATTTGTGCTGCCTGTGGATTAGGTTATTTGCTCATTTCCATTATACCCTCGAAAAAATCGATTGCTAGTTACAGTGAGAGTAATCTGCAAAACTAAAGCTCTAAACCTCAAGCCACACCCTGTAACCACAGGTCATGCACACAGATTTAGTAGGTCTGCATAAATCTGTGTCACCAAGACTCCTCGGTTTTGGGCATGGCATCACGGTGTGACTCACAAACACTGTGACCTGGGATCTAATCAAGCACAAACAGAAACCTGTTTAAGCACCTCCCTAAGAAAAAAAAACACAACAAAACATACCACCTTATTTGTCTCCTTGTGTGAAGAGAAAGAAAATTCAATCACTGCTCTCACTCTATGAGATTGTATATTCTGCCATCCTTCCATTTCTCACACTGGCACAGGATGATATTGCTGTTTTCTACTGCTGTTTACCAAGGACTGGACAGTCTTAAATCTGAAGTTGCTCTTGCAATAGCTGAGCTTAGGTCTTGGTTCCCTAAACAAATGTGTTGCTTAGAGGCTCTGCAGACCACTGCATTCAAAGCAAGACTGTGCATGGCAGGTCCCCACCTTCTGATCCTAATTCTGTCCAACACCTCTCTTGGCAGTACCTCACAGGTAATCTTACAGTTACTTATTGTGATTTTTTTTTATAATAATATTCTAGTGTGAAACTTTACTGGATGGAGAATCTGCTGAATGCTGGTGTGTCTATCCAAAAAATGGCAGAAGAATTCCTGGATCTCCAGAAATTAAAGGAGACCCAGAATGCCAACAGTATCTCAGCTCACAAGAAAAAAACTAAACTCCAAAGTTTTTCACACCAAGTTTGCTGTTGGGCCTGTTATAGGCAGGAACCATTCCAATCAGGAGCCATTTCACTAAGGTAGTCTTGTGCACCTGATTTTGAGTGTATGAGTAACCCCATAAAGCAACATTTTTACTGCACTGAGATTGCCTACATGTTGAAGTGACAAATGTGAGCGACTGCAAGATCAAATCCTATAATCTTGTATATTTTGTTTGTATAATATTATATATAACCTCATATGTAAAGCTGATGAATTATTTATTTCGCACTGCATGTATTTTTGTCTCTATGTGTTGTTACTAATTTATATTCTCAAACACTTCATAACTTTATATTTAAATACTTAATATTATTGCGCTTAAATATATGCATCATGTTGGAGAAATGTTGCAACTTAAGACTTCAAATGGCATAACTGTTGGGAAAAATGGCTTGTAAACTTGCATTTTTGTACTACGTATTTATAGATGTAAAACTGATTTTTAAAAAATAGATTTCAGTAGAAAGCATGCTTAGACACTTATTTAAAACCTGTTTTGTGAACATATTATGTTACTTTTGCACCTCTGTTTCAATGCCAAGCTGTTTCTTAAAAAAGAACAAATCCGTACTGAAGCTCCTGATGGGAGACAGTGTTTGTATCTATTTTTTAAACATATGCACTGGATAAATGGTAAAACACAATACGATATTCTGCACCACCTTTGACAGGTGTAAATCATTCACAATGTTGACAATATTATTAAAAAGACTATTAAAAGTCTTCTGCTCTGCCCTTGTCTCTTGTTTTCTGCTTGTTTCCCTTCAACAGTCTGACCTAAGTGGAAAACA